>NW_005187640.1:566867-578956 GCF_000239375.1 Pundamilia nyererei | reverse complement strand
GGCCCCGCCCCTCCCTGAGCCTGGTTCTGCCGGAGGTTTCTTCCTGTTAAAAGGGAGTTTGTCCTTCCCACTGTCGCCAAAGTGCTTGCTCATAAGGGGTCATATGATTGTTGGGTTTTTCTCTGTATCTATGAAGCGCCTTGAGGCGACTTTTGTTGTGATTTGGCGCTGACTGAATTGGCGTGCAGCGTGCCTGTAGCCACTCTAAAGTCACAGTTTCTTACAAAGAAACTCTAAGAGCTCACATAGGCCGACTGTATAGTGACTATCAGTGTTTAGAGCTCCCACGTTTATGCATCATATTAGGCAAACAGAACTTTCTATTAGGCCAGGAAGTGCTCGCCATCCTTCCCAGCTTCTTGGCCCTTTTAAGGAAATGTGAAGAACATATGTGCAACACTTCAAGTGCTCCCTATTAACCTGATTATTTACTTGATCTTAGAAATGAGAAGACGGACCTCTTCTTTGGCAGGATACAGCAATGACTTCATCTGAAAAAAGTTCACATTCACAGGACTTTGGATATAATTTCTTCGTTTTCTTCAGAAATGTTAGATGGCAGGAAATCCCACATTTGCCTTCACTGAGATGTGTTAAAAAATGCACATGTGAATTATTCCCTCTTGACTGAAGTGGTAACTCCAGTAATGAGTTAGTATATGCTGAAGGATTATGGCAGTCAGACTATATTTTCTCCCCTCTAAATGTGTTTATCAGTGCATCAATCATAACTATTGTTTTCTCCCACATGAATGGAGCAGCAGTGCTAAACACTGTCCTCTGATCTCGTGCACACTGAATAAACCTGCTCTACAGTATGTTCAACTTTATGAATGTGTTTCTGTAACAACCAATTCAATGAATGCTCACCATATGATCAATATGTATTAGGTCTCATGGAGAGAAAAGGAGTGAACGGCTGTATTGGTGTACCCACATGAGGACTGTGACCCTTTTAAACACCTCTGACACTATGTAAGTTTTCACAGGTTGTCCACTCACCAGTTTTCCACCTGTCTCCATTTGTCTTCCTCCAGGTCCCGATGTCACTAAAACAGTGAGAGTTGGTTGAACCTACTCTCCCCACCACAGCCATCTGCCCCCCCGGCCTATGGGTCACCTTGAATTTAAAGGGCTGCAGAGCCAGATACAACCAGGTGATCCGAGTGTTCATGTGGTGGAGGCACTTCTTCTCCACTGTACTGTATTTGCTCTCTCTTCAACCAGCTCATGTACACAACCGGGCGGTCGACCCCCCCCCCCGTACCAGCCCTCGGTCTGAGGATGTCCGTCTGCACAGTAAAAGGGAGGGGAAAGTTAGGTGTGTGCAGCCTCCTTCAACAGGATGTGATGGTTGTTGTTTTCTTCAGCTGCAGGCGTAGCAGGTGGTACCCCAAATATTTACCTCCCTCGATCCAACAGCACATTTCTTCAGGTGGGGTCATGAGCCTCTGCACGTGCTCTGCCCAGGTGTTGCTGTGGATTATGATGTCATACAGATAGGCAGCAGCACCTGGTACATAGGACGCTGGAAAGTGACGGGGGCTCCAAACAGGCCGAGTGTGACAGATCTGTGAAGAGGAGGTCGATATGGACTCTAAACTTTCATTGTTCCACATTTGTAATCTGTAATCTTTCAGAATCTTACTCATCATTGGAAAAATTATATGAACAGCCGAAGCCCTTCAAGAAACTGTTCCTTTACTCTGCTGCTCTGGTTGCAGCTTTGTTAAAAAATGGTAAAGTGTTTCTTTTAAAGCAGGTGTTAACTAATTATTTTCCAAAGAGTGATATATCCAAGGCTTGATGCCATAACACACTTATCAAAGTGTGGGCAAAGGTGTTAATATTTGCTCATCGCTGCTTGAGGCTTATTTCAAGAAATGTGAGAAACCTCAAGAAAAAAAATCTACAATTAAACTTTATTAAATCAAAAAAGACCAAAGGCTAAATAAATAATCGCAGCTACAGTGTGTGCTGCTAAGTGACTACACACCTCATTTCACACACTCGTCCTGTCAGGTTCTGTTTGAAATGAAAGACTTCGTAGGGTAATAGCTGTCTCTGTCCACACGTTGAACTAAAGTCTGTTGTCACCTTACTTAGAGCAAGAATGTGAACGTAGAGCAGCAGCTTGTGATCGGAGCTGCCTGTCAGACTGTTGGCAGACAGATT
The DNA here is from genome assembly GCF_000239375.1 of Pundamilia nyererei. Classification (NCBI taxonomy): domain Eukaryota; kingdom Metazoa; phylum Chordata; class Actinopteri; order Cichliformes; family Cichlidae; genus Pundamilia; species Pundamilia nyererei. Next base: position 576,781 of record NW_005187640.1, on the reverse strand, counting down.
GCTGCTCGCTGTTGTGTAAATATGTTTTTCTTTTTCTTATAACATAAGTTATTTACATGTAGCTGTAGATGATGTGCTTCTCTAATTCTGGCTGTTGTTTAGCCTCTGTCTGTCTGTTGTGTAAACACAGACTTTTTTCTCCTCTGTTCTCTCAGCACCTTGCAGGCATCAGGCAGTTATGCAGGCAGCCAATGTAAAGCAAGGCAATCCTTAGGGGAGTAAAAACTATGAATTTGTAAAGCTGGCCCTTTACCTTGGGAGACCACACAGACATATTTTACCAGTGTCATTCCCAGCAAGGTGAGCGACATTCATATCCACCCAGAGCTCCTTGTCAGTAATAGCTTCCTGAGGGACATATATGAAACAAACCCCACGACGTAGATAGTCCTCCTTTCACAAGTTCTGTCATCTTGTAAATTTTCACAAGTGTCAAAAGGCTAATAAAACAGATGCAAAATTTACACGCTGTGGGAAAAGAAGAACACACATTTGAGTTGTTACCAGGAGCAAAAACCTGGAGTTCTGCTTTATAGGATCCCCTGAAATCTCCATGTCTACCTGTAGGGTCATTAATGTTGAGCAATCTGAAAACACTTTATTGTTTCAGGAAACGATTTCTGAAAATCCAAAACCCCATTACAGTATCTAAACAAGGGGATGCTATTGATTCCTGTACATTTATTTAAGACCAAAAATGTACCTTAAGTCCTGCGGGTGGTATTAGAAGAAAAGTAATTAGGATTTTACAATTTAAAAAAGTCCCTCACAAAGTGTAAACATGTTTATCAAAGTTCACCCAAACTTAATTCAAGACACCGCCGCTATATATCATCCAAAGAGCAGCGCGATATCACAGCTGAGAGGCAAGCTTTCAATTCCCTCCAGATGCAATCGCTCTTTTTTAATTAGGACAAGAGATTTTCATGAAAAAGCCTTATTGCACATCATTAAAGAAGAAACAACAGAAAGCAGTGTTCAATCTGCTCAAAGTGGAACAGGCAGCAGTGCAAGTGTCCACAGGACACAGCAGGCTCACAGTGGTTACACAAGGAGGGATCACACAGGAAGAAGTCTGTCAAAAGTCCCATTCTGACCACGTGCGCTCTGCAATTTAAACTTAAATCAAACTTGACCAGAGAACAAACATCAAACTCCATCATTCATCATTAACGAGAACTCCATCTTTCACTTAAAGAGTATACAGCTTCAAAGTGCCTTTGGATGTGTGAGCCAGTGAGTGGAGCTGGGCTGGTTCATGGGGTTGTCCTACAATGATACTCTCAGTGTGGACTGGTACTTTATGTCCAGAGTCTAAAATGTGTTGCAATCACAGAGAGAGTGCACGGGAACAGAAATGACTGAAAACAGATGCAGGAGAAAAGGATCGTCTCCACAATCTGATCAAATATGATTTCTGCCTTTTCCAGGCTCACGCACAGTTTCTCAGGCAAAGCTTTACTTTCTTCATCTATGTGTTCTCCAGACGTCTCCAAATAGAGCTGAAAACATAGATCTGCTGTCTTGACGTTAAACTAAAGCTGTTGTTCTGTATAGAACTCGACCATCTTACATTTCGGGCCTGTCCATCCTAAAAGTGTCCCGTCTTTAATCTTTGCACCAACTGGTGAGCTCACTGACCTGATCCATTATTATTCTTCAAGCTTCATGCTGTAACAGAATTATTCAGAGTGAAGTCACGTCTGTTTAAATCTCTGTCGCTGTTTCTGATCTGGACATAAATTGTAGTCCACTGTAACCCTGGAGAGTTACTAAGGGTTTTAGTGTGTTATGAGTGATGTTAGTATTTTGAGTTCACTGTTAAGTTTTATTAAGTTAAATTATTTTGTTGAGAATTAATAAAATAGAAGATGTCTATAATGTCCTGATGGTCCTTGAAGTATACAGGGGGAAGTACCGCCTCCTGCCGTTCACTGCATAGCAGCTACGGATATCAGGAGAGAGGGAGAGGAAAAAAAGTCCGTTTTCCAAGTGGAAAGCGTGGTTGTTTTTATCCAGTCGGACTGTACGGTGGAAATAAGGTGACTAGAAATTGTTGTTAACCAGAACGGAGTTTGTAACTGCTCGGATTCTTATGGGTGAGTTAATTTATTGTGAACAAGAATATTGTGAGTGTAAGCCACTAACGATGACATGCTAGCGGCTATCGCGGCTATTGCTATTAGCCATGTGGCTGTACATGTATGATTGTGAGGATTAAACTGTATGTTAGAGTTTGTTAGCTTCCTATGACGATGCATGTAAAGATTGTAGGTCATATGTATGCTGTAGATGTTGATATGTTCCTATATCAATCCTCAATTGCGTTCATTGTGAGGTGAATACAGTTTAAAGAAAATGGGGTTATGTTTCTTTGTAGTTGTGCTACAACGCTTCACCATCGCCATTTTGAAGCTCCAGGAGAGCCCATTTTATTGGTTACTTTGGTCAGGTTTTTTCTTGGGAGTACAGTTCAGTGATGATCCAGTCCAAAGATGGCGAGCCACCCCTCCAGGACCCTTGAGATGATTGCTTTAAGAAGAGAACTAAATTCTTTGGACGAACTGTGAACTGTACAAACTCTACTTAAGTGGTAGGGCAGATTTGCACGTCATTCCTCCTTTGCACATCCTGCAAAGAGAATCCTCATTGCTGGACTCACACTTAAGGGTGTCGGCTGACACGAGAGAGAGAGACTGAGTCAAATCCCCCGGGGTTGTGTGTGTTTTGTTTATTATTTTCCGTGACTTGGGCCCAATTTTTCCTTTCATGTACTGTTATTGTTTTCATTGTATGTATGTATGTAAGATTCTTTAATTGTCAATACAAATTGATCAAACCAAGTTCTCAGAGCGTTTCATTAGTCATCCACTCTGCTCCAGTAGTCGAACCTCAGCTATTGGCCCAACACACAGGTAACCATTTAAATCTGTATCCCAAGTGCTGAAAGGGGTGTTACACCACCTTTCCAAGCACCGTTAGTTTGTAGCGACTCTTTTGTGGAGTCATTGGAGATTATCATTCATTCAAAGACGTTCAGCAGACTGCTACCACAGCTTCAGCATGTATGTGATGGTGTGGGGTAATGATGCTGACATGAAGCAGCTGAGTCGAAGGATTTCTACAGTCCTGAGACTTAAGTCACCCTGACCCTGTTTAAAGAGCAAAGACCGTGCCCTGGTACTGCTGGTTGTTATCTAATAACACATCGTTTTGTTAAATGTTATTTTATGGTAAACATATTGAGTCATATTATAAACCAAACTGTACACATGGTTTATATAACGTGCCTGTTAAAGGTTTGTAACGTCCCTTTGTTAAATGTTGCCTGATGGTACCATCTCACATTGTATCCTGTATGTAAAGATTCCAACCCTGACTGTGATTGGTCCACTCAGCCTTTTATGCTCGTCGTGCATGAGATGCCATTCAAAGTCTGTGAGATGTGCGAGTGTGTTAAAGTTAGATGTGATAAAAGGAACTTTCAAATGTAATGTAGAATTTTTTTCTAGAAGTTCTGCATGTTTAAATCTGAACAACTATTTAGTGTTTTTGAGAGTCATGGGAATACAGGCTGTTGCACTGCTTGCCCATTGTAATTACGTCTTAGCCTCAGTTTTTCTCTGCAGAGCAGCTTGGAAGGAGGTACAATTTTACACAGTAAGGAAGGATTTGCCTTAATTGGCTCCCAGTGAGTTTTGTAAAGACAGCAGCTGAACATGTACTTTGTCTGATTGGCTTCATTAGTGTAAAGGTCCGTTTGTGTCTGTGATGTGCTGTGGTGAGCACGGACAAGGTTTATGGAACTTTTATGAACTCTTACTTGCATTGATGACGGTGAAAGTTAAAGAGCAGAGGTTGCATGAGAACAACGATGAAGTGCAGAATGGATGGTTGAGCAGTCTGGGACTCCAGCAACACTCAGATGACCCTGCTCAGTGTAACTGCCGCGTATTTACTGTCATCTGTGCTGAAGGGAAGCCTGTTTCTGCCATTATCAGGCTGCTAATGTGATTGTAATAAGAAGATTAAACCATTTTAGGAGGAACCACAATGTTCACCTACTCAAACCGGAAGGTTGGTGGTTCGATCCCAGGCTCCTCCAGTCTGCATGCCAAATATCCTTGGGCAAGATACTAACCCCATGTTGCTCTCCGATGCATCCATCCATGTGAATGCGAGCACTGAAAACTTTAGATAAAGTGCTTGTGTGAATGGGTGAATGCACGAGTTGCATAAAGCGCTCAGTGAGAGTAGAAAAGCGCTGTATAAGAACCAGTCTATTTACCATCTAGAGAGTGAAGAAAGTAATCTCAGTCAGCAAATGTTTGAAATATGAAACAACAACACAAACCAGTGATAAGCTTAAAGAAATGTACGACTTTATAACCCTGGATAAACATGAGCGACAGGTGGTCCACAATGTGCTTTACTTCGCTCAGTATTGAAATACTTTGTATATGGTTTATATGAGACTTCCAGCTTATCTTATCATCTAGTATCACACCAAGAAAACTGTTCAGGAGCTCTTTCAGTTTCACACCATCTATATGAATATGCACTTGTGAGTTTCTTTGGGAATTCCCAAATAAGACTGTTTTAGATTTACTTGGATTCAGTGATAACTCCAAGTAAATCCACTTTTTCATTTTACACATTTCTGAAACAATCGTATCCAGCAGCTCCTTTAGCTTTTTTTGGTTAATATAACAGATACCTTACAAATATCAATTATATAAATCTTTTATATCATCATCAGTTATATAAATAACCATTTTGGACCCAGTACAGAGCCTTGTGGAACACCTCAGGCAACGTCCAAGCATGATGAGGAAGTGCAGCCTGATCCCATGCTGTTCCAGTTTATTAATTAACATGTCATAATTGATTGTGTCGAAGGCTTTCTCGAGGAACCATCTGGCTGCATACTGTTTCTGATCCATAGCATTTATAATCTCCTCGATTGATTCGGTTAATGCCTGTCATGTTGATCTTTTCGATCTGAATCCATAATGACTGTCAGAGAGTAATTTATATTTATCTTAGATTCTGTCTAATCATTTATTAAACAGGTTTTCTAGGATTTTGGAGAATCGTGGTAGTAAAGAAACAGGCCTGTAATTTGTGAAGTGGCGTCGATCCCCAGTTTCATACAGCAGCACAACTGTTGTAATCGTGTGATGTTGCTGATGTGAAATGATAAATCGCAGATCTATGTTAGTGGTTCTACGATTCCTTCTGTGACGTTCTTGATAATTTCAACATTTCAAAATATCAGTATCATATCTGTGTATGTTTTGTATTACAATATCAATCATTTCTTTTTCCTCCACTGCTGTAGGAACATTGAGTTGGGGTTTCTGTCCATCAGACTTTCACTACAGTCTACACATGACTCAGGAAACCTTTCTGGCAGATTTGCATCTTGAGTGGAGCAGGATCGGGTCAGCAGCAATGCTGGCCACAAGAAGAGAGACGGCAGGGAGACCTCATCTATCACAGATACTTGTTTGTATATTTACTGGATGTGAATATCATAAAATATCTCATCTCAAAATATCTTCTCATCCACACACACACGTTTCCCATTAGTGGGTTGTTGGTTGTCAGCTTATCTTACATGATAGTTGATAGACCTGGGACCGGCTGGGATGGGCTCCAGCCTACATTTGATAAAATGTAAAATAAAGGTGCTTCTTCACTAGACTTCAGCTTTTATGTTTCACCTCTGATCAGTGATCTGAATAATAAGAATGAGCTCTGCAGAGTCTGTTCACACCTTTCTAACACATATTCTATATATTCCATATATCCTATATGCCTTTTTCCACAGTGTGTGTTACACTTGCAGCTAACTTTCTTCCTTATGTGAACATATTTCTTAAAATTGTGCTGCTCCAGTAGAACAGTGTACTGAGCTACTGTGGGGATGAATAAATGTTGTGAAGCTGGTAGGTCATGGTCCTAGATATTTTTGTTTTTTTCTTCTGCTTGTTTCTTTTGTGTTCCCTGGCATAACGATTCATTCAGACAAGTTAGAACGAGAGTCTGTCATCATAACGAGAGTGAAGGTGTTTTTGCTGTTTACCAATCAGAGACAATAGTTTACCTCAACTTTGGTATTTTTCTACGATTTGTGGCAGTAAAGAAACTTCCAGCTGTTATAAAGAATGTCTTTACTGTTTGATATACACCACGGAGACTGTGATATCCTCTCGCCTTTGGCATGCAGCTACACCCCTCTTCACCTCGTGGGATTTTATTTGCTTTTGTATGTTATATTCTGCGAGTTTAGATCTTTGAAACGCTGCGAGATCCTGCTGCTCTCCCCCCGAGGTTTCCAGGGGTCATAGAGGCAGTGGAGCGTCCCCTCTGATCCAGGAAGGCAGCTCACCATAGGGATCTGACAGCCTGACCTGCCTGGCAGCAGTGATAGATACACTGGGACTAGTACGACCCCTCTGGCTGACATCCACAAGCTCGCTGATCGCTCACTGATGGCCCCGGTCATCATCTCTGGGTTGAGGAGCAGGTCTGGGAATAGCGAGGCTGCTGCAGTATATTGTGGCCCCATTTCTGCACATTTCTCATTCCTTGATCTAAGAGCTTTGTGTGCTAGAAAACTATGTGTGCTGTGAGATTGTTTTATGGCCAAATGCTGAAGTAAAGGAGTCGGTGCTGAAAACTAAAGAAGAAACTGGTTTCGTTTTAATTACAGTCTTGAATTTATTTGTACGAAGCCTTTCTCAGAAAATGTGTGACAGCTATGAGGGCTCTGCTTCTCTTTGTTTAGAGCAGTTGTTCCCAAAATTTTTTTGGCGAGGCCCCCTTTTTTTTTTTCCAAGAAAAATGTTCGCGCCCGACCACCACCACGTAAACGACGTTTCCAATCACCGAAAACTGCGATTTTTTTTTAAAACTCCGTTTTTGCGTTTACGTGTGGACGAGGAATACGGAGTTCGTCACACAACGTCACAGGTATGTGCTTTTTTCACGTCAGCTGTGGCCACGCTATTGTTTACATCAGATGAACTGCAGAATGGAGATGGAGACAAAATACTGTTAATCTGACTGTCTGCAGTTTTTACACGCTTACATATACACATGCAGTTACTGTCCCTCCATTTACAAAGGCAGAGGCGTCACAGTGTGATTATTTTACGTGTAGCTGTTTTTTCCTGTGTAATATTCAACATTGCTATCAACACATTTTTCAAAAAATGCCTCTCTGTGCAAAATGGGTTTAAAAACATAAACAGTGGGATACTGTTTGTGATTTGAAGCGCTCAGCACGTGCTGCTGATGCAGGGGAAACTAATCCTGCAGGGACACCTACCTCGGCACCTGTGCAGGTGGAGCCAAAGGGAAGATTTGCTTCATCATATTTTCTAGTATTTGGCTCAGAATGAAGTTGGTTTGGAAACATTCAGCGATGCTTCATCTCCTGCTTTGCGTTTGTGTGGGCGCCCCGTGCTACCAGTGTTTAAGGGTTCTTTCTTTCTTTTTTTTTCATACCACGCCCCCCCTGCAATCGCTCAGCGCCCCCCCAGGGGCCGGGCCCCACACTTTGGGAACCGCTGGTCTATAGTGCCCACAGCATAACTGGGTCACTGTTAGCAAACACCAGCTTTGTTGGATCTCTAATCATTACCTACATACACTCCAGTGTTTCCTGTTGCTTCTGTGTTTCAGTGGCGTTATTGGCACAAGAAGGCCAGTAACATTTCTTGCACTGTGTCAAACACATACGTTCTCTGATTACGACTAGAGATGGCACGATACCACTTTTTAATGTCCGATACCGATATCATACATTTGGATATGTGCCGATACCAGTATGAATCTGATATAACGTATTTTGTAATCAATAAAACTGTTTTTATAAATATCTTGCTGCATTTTGTATAAGTTTATACTCAAGTTTTTAAAAACAAGAGACAGAAGCTATTCTGTTATATCTGTATGCAAAAAATACACTACACCCAAAACATTTCATAGTTCAGCGACACTGATCAATCTAATAAATTTTAACCTCCTCCCTATTCTGGTATTTTAAAGAGTACTTACCTACCTCACTAATAGGGTTGCCAACTCCCAGCAAAAATATTAGGGAACCACCCCGCCGCCTTAATCGATGTAATCAACTTTAATTTAATGCACGTGTAAAACAAATGCACAGAAATCAATTATTTTTCTACAATAATTAAATAGATTCAACATCTTTCTTCAACAGAACTGCAGACTGCACAGATGGTTCCCAAAGGACAAAGTACTACAGCTTACTGGGGTGTATTAGACTTATTAGTTACTATATACAGTAATGGATTTCTATACATTTAATCAGGTGACCACTTTTGTCGTAAGATTCAGATAATTATTTATTCAAAGTTTTTAAATGAGAATAAGAAAGAAAAGTATGTCTTTGTGCCCCCCTCTCCCTGTTAATGCCCAACCTGGCACCCGACAAAGCTTTGCTAGACCCGCCCCTGCACAGTTACCAGCTGTCAGCTGCTTAGAAAAGGATCCTGGTGTTAGGGCTCACAGCAAGAAGGTCTTGAGCTCAAACGTCGATGCCTCGTGACCTGTAATGTTGTGGAAAACTAACTTCAAGTTCATATCAGACAAACTTCTCTACTATGATGCATTATTCATTGACTGGCCTTCTAAAAAACCTTCCCTCAGCTTAATACTGATAGAATTTTGAATTGGGAGAAAACATGTCAGGCCACATTTTGGAAAATTCTTCTGAGGATCTTTAAAAACGGATTTTAAAATTTCACGCAAACAAAGTGATTCATATTCATGAATCTTTTTCATCACTGTCAGATCGTCTTTGCAAAATACCCATCATCACCTTTGTGGATATGGGACTCAGGAAATGTGCTTGTTAGCTATGAAACACTTTACTAAAACTTTCATATTTCATTTTAAATTTACTTAATTGCCCAATTTGAACTGCATGGCATGGATCAGTCCTAAGTTTATTTTCTGTTCATTTGTTAATTATTCATTATTCACACACTCTTAGCTGAACTGAATGCATGACCTGTGTTCTATAAATAAGATGTATTATTACTGTAATTATAAGAATTAAATTATAGCTCAGCTTCGTCTCCACAGATAGACCTGCCTCCATCTCCTTCCCCCTCCTCTCTATCTTCTTTGTCCCCTTGACAACCACGTTCCGCTCTGTGGGACAAAGTGAAAATGATTGAAAAGTCAACAGTAGCTTTCTCCAGCGTGTATTCAGGCATGCTGGACACCCACCGGTCAGTCAAAAGCTTTGTTCTGCACAAACCTCCCACCTGCTGTCAGTGCAAGAAAGACTTGGAAAATATCATAAGAAATGATACACGGACTGCCGAGCACTGAGGGAAACACTCCTCCCACCACCGGAACAAGAGGCCGAAGACACTACAGTGTGTTTGTTGCACACCTCATTTCACACATGCACAATCTCTTTGATTTAATAAGTCAATACAAGGCATTCAGTGCTCCTGCCCTTATTTCACTCAGGAGTCAGGGAAAATAACTTGGACATACTGGAATTAAAGTGCAATTTGAATATTTTATTCATATTAATAAGCAGTGTTGGTCAAGTTACTTATTTTCAAAAGTAATTGATTACTTAGTTACTTTTTAAAAACACGATTTACAACCTGAATAAGTGATAAATAGATCTTTCAGCCCAATTCTACTTTTTCTACATAATCATCATACAAAATGTGATCAAATGGAAAAGTCTATTTTTTTAACTTGTTTTATTAGTTTTAATCTTTTAACTTTATGCATCAAGCAAACATTTAATTATATGCAACATTCTCTGACTGGAAGAAATTAGTTTAACATTGAAACCTATTTTCTGCACATTCCAGCACATAAAATAAAATATTTGTTGTGTTTACACTCAGTCT
>NW_005187640.1:558662-564862 GCF_000239375.1 Pundamilia nyererei | reverse complement strand
AACCACAGCTTGGGCCAGGGAGAGGTTGAAGATCTCCGTGAACACCGGTGCTAGCTGGTCAGCGCAGGCTCTAAGGACCCGGCCAGGGATTGCATCTGGTCCTGCTGCCTTCCTGGTGTTCACCCTCCTGAAGGTGTTCCTCACGGCATGCTCTGTGATGACGAATGCATTTTCTTCACTGGTGCACTCCGAGCGCGCGCAGATGTTTGTTGTTTTAATTGCTGCGGCGTCGAAGCGAGCATAAAACGTGTTCAGCTCATCAGCCAGTGAAGCATCGGCATTTATCATTGAAGAAGCTGGTCGTTTATAGTCCGTTATAGTCCGCAGTCCTTTCCACAGGCTCCTAGAGTCGCACTGTCGTAGCTGTGACTAAAAAGTAACTAAAAATGAGCAGTGCAAACTGCAAAAATACTCAGAGCTTAATGAGAATTGTTTTGACTCAGGGATGTTTCACCTGTGTTTAAATGACAGTGAAAGATTTAACTGACAGGGTTGGAAGAGCGTCATCGTCTGTAGTGGTCGCATGAGTCAGCGCTCTACAGCTCGATCCACTCAAAGAAAAGTCACTGAACATTTCAATATAATCAATATAATGTATTTGTGTTAATGCCTGGTGTGACAAGAGTGATGGTTTCATGTCACAGTGGTACAACGATGATGATGATGATGATGATGATGAGAAACTGGTGACTGCACAAGCGTTAGCCAGGAACTGCCTTTCCCAAACCCTGCAAGTGTAACAAAAAGCAAATTCCACCCTCAGGCACCCACCTCCAACCAAAATAAAGAAATAAATAAATGACGTAGAAATGTAAAGCGTGGTGTTTAATGGCAGCTGCCATAGAGTGAGACGGTGAGAATATGAGCAACACAAACAATCAATAAAACTGCAAACAGGAAGCAGCCTGAACAAGAAGCACTCTGAGCACAGGTGTGAAGGTCTCATTCTCAGCTGCTGCCGTATTTATTCCCCGTCTGACATCACATCAGCCATGCTGCCATTCTGCTGCCTGCTCTAATTCTCACTTCCCTCATGCTGGAAGACACCCAAAGCTTTACTATCCAGCAAAGCAGATGTGGAAGCAGACTCTGGCAAATCAACTGCAGAAATGAATTTAACACACACACAGCATCAGCACTTGATATGAATTTATTAGCTGCGGTTACAGTAGCGTCACTGCAAACCTTGGTTTAAAAGCATGTCAACAGAGCCAGTGCATTTTGCTTCATGCATGTTACTGATGAGATGAATGACTTTTGTCCCCGACATTAGCCGACTCGATCCCTGAACATCTAATAACACTGATGCTCATGCTACAAGTCTTTAGGGAGAGCTGCTGTTAGCATGGGTGGGTAATTCCTTAATGGACTGTAGAAAGACCAGATTAATTCATTGACATGCCTCACTCGGCCTCTTAAATTCAATTATCCCCTCTCTTGAATTAAATTATCACCTGCTTGTCAGGACAGATGTGCTGCTTGGAGCAGTGATGGGATGTACTGTGTGGATCTGTTTGGGGTTTTCAACAAACGGGAGCAAGATGTGCTGCCCCACACTTTGGAGACATTTTCATTTGCTTGGTTTGGACAATATTTGCTTAAGTTGAGGGGCCATCAAGATTTCCTGCATAATTAGTCCCATGTAATGAAGGCTATTTATTACAGAGATGACATTTACATTTAGTCATTTTCAGCCATGAAGCACCATACAGATTGGCATTTGAGCACCTGTTATTCTTGTGGCAATGATGGAGTGGAGCCATTTGTCTGCATTTGACTGCAGGGACAGATCACTGTGTCAGCCTCCACCATGTCTCATATCCTCTCTGAACTGGTTTCCATGCATTCTGGGTAATGAACAATTCCTGAAAGTAGTTTGGCGTTATCTCTTTTTTCACACAGTGCTTCAAAACAACAGGTTTACTTACTGTATGTTGAAGTAACAATGCTGTCTACATGCATATAATTATCCCAGGAGACGATAACATCAGCGGTCCTCAACCTCCGGGCCACGGACTGAGAGTCATGTGATGCCGGCCAGTGAGAGTTGAGGCTCGGGTGTGAAATTTATGGTTTTCAGAGTTTTTGTCGTTGTTTTCTTTTAATCATTTTTATCGTAAACTCGGTTTCCCTGGGTCTTTTCCCGCGCGTTATGAATAAATTTTCTTTTTTGCCACTGGTACTGGTTTTATTTTGTTGTATTTGTCAACAACACCTTAAAGGCCGGTCTGTTGCACAAATTGGGGACTGCTGTCATACATAACTAATTTTTGGTTTGAGAAAAAAAGTCATCATAACCTAAAACAAGTTGCAGTTTTAGTGGCTGCAGAGAAAACTAGAGACCTAGACGACTGCTTGTCTCAACTTTTCAGCTTAATAGAAATGACAGAAACTTTGGACCAGAGCAGGTGAGTACCATAAAGAGCAGCAGTAAAGTGTTTCATAGCAACGACTTGGTGATACCTCAGGAACACCTTCAGGAAGTTTCTTCAAGCATGCTACGATGCTCAGTTGATGATGGGCTGATAACACCGTCACTGTGGCACTGAATGTTTTTTTTCCCATATTCAAGACTTATTTCAGCAATTCTTCCAGATATCACACAAATGTCTAACAGGATAAAAAGATGAGGTGAATAATTTCCTCTACACTGTCACATTATAATATTCTGCACACACCTGCAAGGTAACAGACAGCAACTGGCCAGCGCTTCCTCTAATATCAGAGCTGTTAATCAAAGCAGCCATGCTTCTAATTCTAGTGTTCGCATGGGTGAGTTACAGCTGTTGTCAAGGACAAAACTATCTATCCGGCCTTTAAGTGATGACGTGATGAATCCTGCTTCCAGGCCTAAAGCAGTCTGCGTTTAATATGGCTTTTGTGTATTTAATCTCAAAAAGCTCCTAAAACAGTCAGTGATCCCTGTTGACCTCCCTCGGCTTTTATTACCACTAATCATTTATTTAAGCTCAGTTTTAAAACCTTAGGATGTAGCTACAGCCCAGCTCACAGCAGTATATGAATGACTAACCTCGTATTGTAGATGGATTATCTCAGTTGTTCTCCTGGCTGAAGTTTGGTCCTTTTACAGCATCCTGCCATACGATTACATTTGTTCCTGACCACCGAGAACACTCACGGTAACTTTTATCCAGTGGAAAAAAAGTTAGCTTGTTTATATTATGCTAACATAGCTGTGTCGCTAGCGGTCACGTAGCACATCATTATATACCAGCTAGCCCAACTTCAGTAACCCTACAAACGTCACTGCTGTTTAGTTTTCTGTCTTCATTTATGCTGGAAGTGATAGCAGAGCTGTACGTTTTAATTTGTTTCCAAAATCCCGCAGTCAGGACATGCTATATTGTATTTAGATAGAAGCTAGCGAGCTAACTCCCTGCTAACTTCTAACTCCGTTAAATGTCATAAATTCCGTTTTCATGGATGCCTGGATGCTAAACTCAATTGTTACACCTGGTAGAGCAGAACGCTGATCATTTTATTACAGATGAAAGACTTAAGACAGTTTTTCAACTCTCAGTAATGCCATAGTGATCGTTTGATATATGGACCTGCAGCGGAGTTTAGGCCCAGACACGGCTAGTGACGTCAGACTGAACCTCCTAGGACCTGCGTCCACATATGTGGACATCACATTTTGGGTTATTTAGACAAAAATACTGAACTTTGCTCTACAAGGGCCTGATATCCACTTACAAGGACGTTATACTGCTACTGTTCTATCAAAATTTTAAATGAATATGCTCATATGTGGCAAAAAAAAAAACTTTGGTTTTACATTCATCGGGCCCTAATATGTCAAATATCAAAGAGAAATGAAAAATGCATGCAGTGGAAGAGTTCGGGTCTTAGGCGGTTAAAGACCAGACAGAGGTCAAAACCATTTTTTGTACGAGGTTAAAAAAACACGGTTTTTAAGACTCTGAAGGCTTCTGACTCGTTTTTGGAGTCTGCCTCAAGTGTTGATCAGAGGAACTGCAGGGATTTATTTTTGTACGTTTTATTTACTTATTTAGTATTTGGACTTGTCTGCAAGCTTCTGTGCAGTGATTACTTATTGAACATCAAAATTAAATACCTGCCAATTAAATGTCAACATGTCTGTATTATTTGTGCCATGTCATGTAAATAATGAATAAATTTCACAGACACTCTAGTAAACTTTGTCTGCTGTTCCAGAGAGTGAACTAACTTTACAATCTTAAAGTTTTAGTCTATTTACCAAAAATAAAGTTGACGTTGCTGCTGACAGTCTCCTGTTTCTGTTTGAGTTACAAATCTATTTGCAAAGCTAGCAATCCATCATGTCAGCTAAAATCATGGCTTCACAGCATCAGCAATAATAGAAACGTGACAATCTTCCCTTAAATTCTTCTTTATAAGAGAACTGTTTATCTATTATCTGTTAATAATTAACCTGATATTTATATATATGCTTTTTTTCCCGTGTGGTGATAGTGACTGGCTGGGAATCCCCCATTTGTAACATTCCAATAACCAGTGTGAATTTCAAAGTTGTCATATATATATTTCCAGTCTCAGCTTCCAAACACAGCAGTGGCAAAAAGGTTGATATAAACACATAAAATGGACGAAAAAAAAAGAGATGTTGCGAGCAGGAAATGACTTGCCACACTATCTGCCCCACACTGATGATTTATGTCCCAGGATATCGCTGAGCCACACAATGAATCTTCATTTGATGGAGGCCTCCATGACTCTCCAGTGTTTTACGGGCGTACGAGTGTGCTGGGGGCTGGGAGAGTGCTGGTCTGCAGCAGGGCTTGTACGAGCACAGAAAAACCAGGTCCTGGAGTTAGTTTGATTTTTGCATTTACTAAAATATGGTATTTACAAAAAACTTTATTCTTTTAAGTCAACCCATGCATGTCTGTTTAAAATCTGCTCATGCATATTAAATTACGCATGTCCTGACAGATTTCACAGTTTGTGTTTTTTATATGTGCGTCACTCTGTAGTCTAGTTGCCAGGCACTGATAGAACAACATCCAATATTCATCATCACTAAAAAGCAGCTGTTGTTAAGGGAACAAGATCAGCAGTTCAGTGAAACTGTTTCCTTTCACTATTCTTTACCTGAAAACTGTAATTCAATAACAGTACCTGCTGTTGTAGGTCAGACTGAACTGAGTCAGTTCAGTCTGCTTTAAGGTAATGTTATTATAGCACACTAAACATAACTCACAGCTTCCTGTCAGGTAGAAAAACATCTGCAAAGTTTGAGAGGATTTCTAAGTCAAAGTGTGCTCTGTCATTTACTAACAACCAGTGAGATGGAGGCAGAAGTGTTAGAGCGGTGAACAACCTGCTGTGTTTATGTTAAGTGCAGTGTTGGGAAAGTTACTTTTAAAATGTACTCCACTACAGATTACAGATTACATTCACGTTACTCAATGACAGTAACGTATTCTGAATGCTTTGGATTACTTGATATATTGTCATGCGTTTTACAACTACATGAATGTACTATTGCTGTGTGATTTATTACTATTACTGAAGGATACTCAGCACTGAGCTAACATGGTTAGATGGTGTTAGCTGAGGTTATTGCATCATTATTTGCAGCTAGCAGGTTGTAATGCAGCATTGAGTAATAGTAATAAATCAGACGGCAGTGAAGTGGCACATAAACCAGGTAGCTAGCACAACTAAAACAAGCTAGCTGCAGCAGGCTAACGTTAGGTTTAAATAAAGAACCTACTTCCAGATGTTTCTTTAGGTTGGAGTCTTTGTACACTGAGAGCAGTTTGGTTGCTGGCAAACAGAGTTTGCATTGAACAGTCAGATTTCATCCCTTTCTTCTTTAAATGTGAAGTGGTGTTGGGCTTAATAAGTACGAAATGCATTCCTGTCCGTGCACTGCTGGCTCTGCTGTGCTGGCTCTGGGTCCATTGTGTAACTGACGCCACCAACATTAACACGACGCTTACATTAGAGCCTCTTACTGTGTGTTTTGTTTGGGTTTCCGGCTATTAGAGAGGGGATAGCCTAACATATGAAACGCTAAAAGACCGCAGTGTAATCCATTTATTTCAACAAAGTAACTATTTTAATTTTCACCTATCTAAATGGTAACTCACTCACTATGTATTAACAGACCTCTCTGCATTAAATCATATCTGTTATTAACCTCTGTCTCTCTTCCACAGCATGTCTTT
>NW_005187640.1:554598-557721 GCF_000239375.1 Pundamilia nyererei | reverse complement strand
TCCACCGGTGGAGTTGAGCATAACTTGCTTTTCGCAAGTTTATCGCCGCTCATCATCCACGCCTCCCGCTGAACACGTAGCGTTAATTTGAAGTTTGTTTTTTGCGCTACTTCATACGGCACTACGTTGCCTGGCGGATGAACATGTGACCAACATACCACTCTTGAACCCCGATTCTTCCGCCAGGCAACGTAGTGCCGTACAACAGCGGAACAAACAAAACAAATCCGCTCATGGACAATCCATAGAAAAGCCGCACCTGACTAAAAGCCGCAGGGTTCAAAGCTTCTGCAAAAAGTAGCGGCTTATAGCCCGACAATTACGGTACTCATATCTTGTATTTTAAATACGTAACACTGGTACATGTGTTCCATTACTTTCCAACACTAGTTAAGTGATACAAGCAAGAGTAACAGGCTGAGCTGGAGCAGGAGCGGACAATGTGATGGTGATGGATAATTAATACTTCTTATATTAGCATATATAAGCAGAACATCATTTATCCAAGGTGAGGATGTAGAAACAGGCACTAATCTCAATTTAACAGGACAGATTTCATTTAAAATTAAAAGATCAACACTAGCTTAAAAGGACATGAATAAATTAAAAACATCAGAGAATTTCTCATCAGCAGAGGAATTTACGATGTGAGAGCTCACCACATGGTGAACAGGAGACAGAAGAATATTTATAGTGATGTTAAAAAATAAAGTGATGATCAGAAGTAAAAATGTCCACAAAACAAATTATTGTTTATTTATACACTTTGTTGTGTGGGGCCAGACACATGGTGTTGATAAAACCTCGGGCAGACTGGAGCCGGACTCCAAGTAACCAAGAACCAAGCGTGTGGCACAAAAACAAAATGACCCATTTCTAGGTCACTGTTACTATTTTGACCAATGTTGTTGTAATATGTGGGCATGCGTTAACTAGCAAGTGCACAGTGGTGCTTCTTAGTGATGTTGTGGAATGCATAAAGTAATGTAATGAAAAAAGGAAAGTAATCTAATGAGAATATTTAATTTTGTGGTTCATACGTAATGTAATACATGTAGTAGCAACATGCTAATTACTTATGTTAAGTGAATCTGAGATTTAATTTAACTTTCTGTCTTTTAAATTTTATCCAGAACGTTCTCTATGAACTGCAATGACCCAGATAGTAAGAGCCAAGCATGTTAAAAACAATCTAAGAAGAACAAGGACAGCAGTGCTGTGCTCGTTCAAATTACAAAGGAGGTTTCTGAGAGGAGGACTGGCTACGCTGATGAAAAATTCACAAACTTGCAGCCTGTGGCTTCAGCACATTCTTGGCTGCTAAGTCTGCTGCTGGTGGGGAGACTGACAGCTCTGCCGCTTTGACTGTGGATTTCGCCCTGTTTGGCTGAGCACTTATATAAGATGGTAAGTCAGGAATGAAGCCTTTGCTCTCTGAAAGCTTTAGATTTGCTTTGAATTCAGACCGTTGAAAAGCTTTCAGCATAACATTATCTTCTAATAAAAGAAAGAAACACAGTAAAGAAAGAAACAACCTAATATGAAGAGAAAGCTACATTAACAGGAACTGCTTTGGAATTAAGTTTGGGGTTTTTAATGTAAAAGAGAAATATTTAGTGTAATTGTATAAAGGACTCAGTCGGTACAAGTGCCCTTGGACTGTCTGCGAAGGAATCATAAGAGAGTCGTCATCATTAGCATGCATGTGGGGAAAGCTTTTGTATGTGGAGTGACCATGGTTGCTAGGCAGTCTGGGATAATGTCACTATATGCTACGTAAGTTATAGTGTTTCTTCTCTTTTCCATTCATTTCACCATCAGCTTTCAAAAGAGACTGAACAATAGTGAACAGCAGCGACTGTGGACTCGGTGTTTACCAGCCTGAGAAATATCAGACAGATGTCCTGAAGTCTGTGACCTGCAGTGGTGCAGGGACACGCAAACACATCGCAGCCTTATATTTTGTGTAAGCGCTAAAGAAAATCTATGAAGTAACCAAAAGCCTCGTCAACCTCAAATGTTATTTCTGTGCACATGTGACAAAAACAGATGTTGTTTGTTTAAAATGTTATTTAAATTCAGACAACAAATCAGCAAAAACCTCTCTGTGTGTAGAAATGTTGCGGTGATTCTGCTGAAACGAGCACAGGTAAAATGATCCAGTTCTTAAGCTCAGACTATGGTGCAGCAAAGGTTCCTGCTCAGCTTGGACTAAGCAATGCTCATTACCATCACATCCCAGCAAACGTGCATGAAATATTGATGTTTTCTGTGTGGTCTAAATTGGTGTCATTATTATGACAAAGACTGTGACACAGACGAGGCTTGTACAGAAAGTTCCCCTCCATAAGCCCACAGAGGATATCCAGAGGACGTTTCATGATAATGTCCAGCAGACGGGGAGGTTATAGAACAGGTTTTCGAGCGTAGATGTCAAGGTAAGACTGTCATCTGATGATAATTCCACCCCACAGTGTTTGCTGGGATTCTTCTCCTTTCATGCAATAAATTAAAAGTAAAAGATGTAGATCAAACTGACACGTCCTCGTTCACACTCCATACTTGGAAGTGTGCATAAAAAAGATGTTGGATCTTTTTCCACCCATCATGCAGATAATTGAAAAATTCATGTAGTAACGTTTTTGATTAGTAACTGTGACGTCACTCCTCACAAGCGTTTTAATAATTAGTCATGCATTATTTGCTAGTGAAAGGATTTATTCAAAGTGTTTCTTTATGCTCAGTTTTGTTTTCAGTCGGTTTTTATATTCGTATTATATATTCTATTATTGTCTTATTATTCTTATATTTTAATATTCTAACAGTTCATTCTCTGCCTGTACCCTCGTCTCTCCTCCTCTGTCTTTGCAACCTTCATATTACACCTTCTTTCTTCTTAGTCCTCAGATAATTAATGATCAAATAATACATTTACTAAAACAGTGTATTTCTACAAAAGATGATGTAATTAATTATTAATAAATAATACAAACACTTAATTATCAAACCAGCCACTCTTGCAGTGTAATCACTGTGGAGATCTGATCAGATCTCACTAACAAAGCTCCATAAAATGTCCAGCTGCCCGGACAATGCTATCGAGTTAGCAGGACGCCACACACA
>NW_005187640.1:538029-539712 GCF_000239375.1 Pundamilia nyererei | reverse complement strand
CTCCCTCTGTGTCTCTCACCCCCTCGCTCTCTCTCCCTCTGTGTCTCATCTCCCTTAACTGTTTCCGTGTTTCCGCTCTTCGTTTCTCCGCCCGTGGTCTCTCCAGTCCGTCTAAGCACTCATGCTAAGTTCTCTAAGCTCTTCCTTCCTCCTGGCTCCTGTGTCAAGCTCCATGAATTAGTTAGAATTCGTATGTGTCTGTTTTATTTTGACAGTCTCGCATCCTGAGTTCAGTGTGTTCAGTTTTGCTTCCTCCTGTTTCATTATGTCTATTCATCCCAGCTGTGTTTCCACTTCCTTTGTCAACCCTCTGTGTATTTATTATCTGAGTCTCCCCTTGTTCATTGCCAGGTCATCTGTTTGTCTTGCATCATATGCAGGCACTCATATTCTAGTCTTTCAATTCAATTCAATTTTATTTATATACATAACAACAGTCGCCTCAAGGTGAACATTTGTGTGCAACCAGTGTCCACTATTGAATCAAGTAAATCCAACATGGCCTTTTTTTCAGTGTACACCGTTCAGGAATTTATGACTAACTTTCTAATATAGTGTTGGTGTCAAAAAAGCAAACACGGGCATCCTCTCCATATACAAACGTCATATACAATAAAGTGCAATGCACTATGTATTCTGACACCTTACTGTCAGAATCAACATTAACATTTTTTGACAATTTGAGCTGCAATAACTTGCCTATTGGATTGAATCACTGTGGCTGTAGCTCAGCAGGTAGATCGGGTTGTTCTGTCCCAAGTAAAAGATTAAAAAATGATTCATAATAATTTAGTGATTAAAAAATGTCATATTTCATCTGTGGCATCTACACTGAAAAAAAGGCCATGTTGGATTTACTTGATTCAATAGTGGACACTGGTTGCACACAAATGTTTTGCTTTGGCAGAAACTTAAACGACTGCGTTAAATCAACACAACTTTTTCATATTCAATAAACCTGTGCATTTTGTGTTCATAAAACACGATTGAAACATGTTCAGATGAAGTAAGTTGAGCTCCTGGAATATTTTAATCCTTCACAATTTTGTCATTTTATTTCAACACTATTCAATAACTTTTACCCCAATACTACTTGGTCACTTAAATACTACATGCTGTCTTCATATTACATAATGTTCAACAAAGTCTAGATCCTGGTTACCATAAAAATTGAATGGGTCGTCAACAACTACCATCCTTCTATCTTTATCCTGGTTGCAGGAGGGCTGGGAAATAACCCTGAAGTGATAGGTTACAAGGTAGGGTACACCCTGGACAGCTGACCAGTCTATCACATAGAAACAAACAACCATTTACACTTACATTCACAGGTAATTTAGAATTACCAGTTAACCCTAACTCTAACAACTGCATGACTTTTAACTGCGGGAGGAAACCAGAATACCCAGAGAGAAACCTGCAAACTAGCCACAATGTGGAACCATCACCTTCTGCCCGACGATCACAATGTGTTGAACACAGGACCTTCTTACTGTGAAGCAACAGCACTAACCACCATGCCAACAATCTAGGAAATGTAGGGAAGCTATGATTTCCTGTATTTGATGCAGAATTCTTTTGTTTTTGTAATAATCCACAATAAATAGCAACAGCATGCATGTGGTGTGTGTGTAGTTGTCTGCCTCTTATAACTCCAGTGATTTTCCTGCAGTTTGAAATCTT
>NW_005187640.1:534876-536711 GCF_000239375.1 Pundamilia nyererei | reverse complement strand
AATTAATATTAAAATCTGTAACATAATGTATTGTTTGGAGTTTAGTCTGTTACTGTTGCTATTTTTACCATTTCTTCTTGGAGCAACTGTGACCCACATCATTTCCTTAGGGATTAACAAAGTATTCTGACTCTGATTGGTTCAGGATGACCTGCCATTATCCAATCACACATCTGCTTACCTGCATCTGTTGCTCATTTCTCCGCCTCTTCCTTTATCTTTGTTCTAAACTGAGCACCTGATGGCTTTGAACTTTTCTTGTGCATCTTCCACTGGTTTTAATTTTGCACTCCAGTATGAACACCCATCCCCCAACCCGAGGATCACCACAACATGATCTAACAGACCTACACCTTAGTTCACAGATTCACTTTGTCCAGGGTTTATTTCTGGGATTTCACACAACCCAGGATTCAAATCATGAATACATGATGGGCTTGGATTTACATCATTATGAATGAAATGTGCTCTATTTGGAAGCAGCCGGCCCCGCCGTTTTTGACGGGTTGTGTGAGACTTTAAATCATCAAACTGTAAATTTTAAATTGTTATTGATCCTTTACCCCGAGTCCTAAAGTGTATATTTATTTTCTTACTCTTCTTATATATATTGTGTGTTTACTTGCACAGCTGTAACTGCAGCCTCGTCGTCTCGTCTCTATATGCTGGACTGTAGTGGAGATGACAATAAAGTTTACTTTGACTGCAGCAGCGAGCGGGCGCACCGAGGGCTCTCGCGCTCACTTTTCGTGTTTCACTTTCAGTTGCTAACTGTCTCAGCCACTGAAAGGTGCCACTATGAAGAGATATCAGGTAAAGTGATCTTCACCTGTTAATAATATTGGTGATTGATTGGTGCACTTTCTCTGTCTAGAGGAGAGTACTATGACTAATTCTTCTCAAGATTAGGAGCAGTGACCAATATAATTTTTACTTTCCTAATTTGACAGAATCTGTGCTCATTTTTTAATCTGACTTTTCTTTGCACCAAACTAATTCACATAAGTTATTAATGAGGCACATAAGTTATTTCACAGATTATTGGAATGTTATGCTCTCATTAATCAGAAACATGTTTTATAACTTGTTCATTTTCATCTTAAAGCAGAGGCTGTTCTGCCATCCTCACCAGTGCAGACCAGCTTGTTTGTCTTAAACAGCTGTGGCTTCTCTGCAGGTGTAAATGACTTTCACTGCACAGCTCATTATTGTAATAAGCATATCTCAAGTGTGACCATTACTGTTGTAAACGCAGAGCAGAGTCTCTTCTGTCTTTAAGGTGCATCAAGGCTGAGGCGCCTTTACTGTATATATGACCTGATAGTTGTTCAGCCTCACTGGTACTTACATTCTCTTAGAAGAAGTGTATCATATGAACATGCACTTCATTTCTTTAGGACAGTGGTAAAGATAATCTTGAATATTTTATCCTTTCAGGTAAATTCAGTAGGCATGGATGTTAAGGTCCATTTTGATGCAACATTTCATGTAAACGTTGACTTTGGTAGTTTCTGAAATTCTAATCATGTAGGTTGGAACGAGCATCTGACATGAATGCACTTATTGTGAGTCCAATGGGTTTGTGATTTTTTGCACTAAAATGCTGGATGATCACACCGTTTTAGCCTCATGTACCAAATAATGTTGGCTAAGGTTACTCAGAGTTTAAAGGTGAAGCTGCTCAAATAACCTTTTATGTTTCTGTCTTTTCTGCCCACGGTGGCACGGTGGTTAGCACTGTTGCCGCACAGCAAGAAGGTCCTGAGTTCAATTCCACCATCAGGCCGGGGTCTTTCTGTGTGGAGTTTGCATGTTCTCCCCGTGTTTGCGTGGGT
>NW_005187640.1:523935-533662 GCF_000239375.1 Pundamilia nyererei | reverse complement strand
TTTTTGTCATTTAATGGTCGGGCATTGTACAGCTACAAGCATTTCACCCCCATGTCATACTGTGTATGGTTGTGTGTGTGTGACAAATAAAATTTGAATTTGAGATTTCAAACTGAACATTAGAATGGAGAAGAAAGGTGATTTAAGTGACCCTGAATGTTGCATAGCTGCTAATGCCACACAGACTGCTTTGAGTATCTCACAAACTGATGAATTTCTGATGTCTGGCAGGACCAGGGTCAGGGAGGGGCAGCAATCTCCTGCCACTGGCTGGGAGGGTGAGGAGAAAGAGAAACAAATGAGAGCATAGGGAGACGAGGACAAGGTAAAAGTTGATGACAGTAACATATAAACATGCTTGTATTGATAATATGTATGTGCTATTTTGTGAGCTATAAAATGTATATTGTATTGTAGGTGTTCTGTCACATTCTACAATAAATATACAAAGGATGTGAGTCCTGCAGATACCAGCTGCACACAGCAAACAATAAACGGCCCAAACTGAACTGAACTGGTTCTTACAGCTGAGGAAAATATACCTGCTCACACAGGTGCGACAAACATTCACCCTCACAGGCATGTCAGGCAGTTACACAGGTGAGAAAAATCATGTTTTAAACCATTCAAAATGCTAGCAGTCTACGAGGTATCTAAAGACACAGCAGTCAAGATAAGATATAGATAGTATCAAACACAATGCTGACATTTACAGAACTTTGAAGCAAATTTAACTTCAATATAAGATTTACACTCAAATTTAAGCATAACAATACATCATCTGGTTCTTATCAAGCTTTAAATTCAGCTCAGATGAATTACAAAACATGAAAAGTTATTATTTATCAAAATCTAGAAGCACTGTGTGCTGCATGCACAGGGATTAAGAGGGTAAGGAGCACACAGAGGTTTGTGCAGTTTGCTGGCATTCAGATGTTAACACAAGGCCAAAGAGGAAAGACATCAGTGGGGATTACCCAAGCAATTGTTCCTACCCAAGTGGGAAACATTCAAAATAGTTTGCAATCCTCCTAAGAGTAGACAGCACAGCACATTTACCTCTACGAAAGGCAAAAAGACAATCCAAGAGCTACATTTACAAGCCTTTGTTAAAATTCATAACAGTGCCTCTTCTATCTCAAAGGAACATTGTAGCACAGCTCTGACTTCTGCAAAAACACCCTTTGGATAGATGAGACCAAAGTAGAGACGCTTGGCCATGATGCACAGCACAAACACCAAGTGTCGATCATGGTTGTGGGAGGCTAATGCGCTTGTTTAGCAGCCACAGGACCTCGGCACCTAGCAGTGTACGAGTCGTCTTTGTATACCAAAGGATAATAGAGTCAAGTGTGAGGCCATCTGTGTGACAGTTTAAGTATAGTAGCAGGGCAATAATGCCAAGCACACCAGCACAGCTACAACAGAATGAAAACAACCAAGGTGCTGCAATGGCCAAAAGTCCAGAGCTCAGCGCGACTGAAATGCTGTGGCAGGACCTGAAGAGCTGCATGTCTACACACCTCTGTGCAATATCTGATAAAGGCCTGCAGGAAACGATTCCTTCAGGTTAGCGCACAGTCAGTGGAGTCGTGGGGTTTTGTTGTTTCACACACTGCTTTAGCATTTTAGATTTGTTTGTGTTGACTAAATAATGGCATGGTGTAACATGTCATGCATTGTTGTTCATCTGAGGCTGTATTTGATCATCTTAGAACCTGGTGAGGACCAGATTTGTTCAACATGTAAACCCTTTGAATAGAACAGTGGTTCTTTTTTTGCTGGGCCCCCTTTGTGTTGCAGGAAAAATGTTCGCCCCCCCCCGCGTGCACGCACGCACAAACACATCCTCCAACCACACGCGCCCATATTTTGCTCCACTGCGGTTTATTTCACACCTCGAACATTTAGTAAACAATTAAGCAAATACAAGTAAACTGCAGGCAGTGACAAAATAAACTACTAACTCTTTTACGCTGCGTCTGCACCTACACGGGTGTTTTTGAAAACGCAGCTGTTTCGTCCACGTAAACGGCGTTTGGAATCACCGAAAACAGAGATTTTTTAAAACTCCTTTTTTGCGTTTACGTGTGGACGAGGAATACAGAGTTGGTCACGCAGCGTCACAGGTATGTGCCTTTTTTCACGTCACGCTGTGGCCACGTTATTGTTTATATGAGATGAATTGCAGAATGATAGAGACGAAATACTGTTAATCTGACTGTCTGCAGGTTTTACACGCAGTTACTGTCCCTCCATTTACAAAGGCATTTACATCATCACGATGTGATTATTTTACATGTAGTTGTGTTTTTTCTTGTGTAATAATATAATATAATATGATATAACATTGCTATCAATACATTTTTCAAAAAATGCCTCTCTGTGGACATTGATTTAAAAACATAAACAGCTGTGGGATCCTGTTTGTCCGTGATTTGAACAAATCGTGGCAGGATCAGCCTGATGTTATTTGTATCCTGCTGTAACTTTACGGAATAAAGAGCAAACATCTCCAACATGTCAGGAGTAGTTAGTCATTACAAGTGTTTGTGAACTAAAAATCAAGAATGTGGGATCCTGTTTGTCCGTGATTTGAACAGCCCAGCGCTGCTCCCGATGAAGGGAAACCTGCAGGGAGACCTACCTCGGCACTTGTGCAGGTGGAGCCAAAGGGAAGATCTGCTTCACCATATTTTCTAGTCTTTGGCTCAGAATGAAGTTGGTTTGGAAACATATTCAGTGATGCTTCATCTCCTGCTTTGCGTTTGTGTGGGCGCCCCGTCAAAAACCTGTCCACGATGCAGTGTCCAAGCGTTGTTTTTTTTTGTTTTTTCCGCATACTGAGCGCTGTAGCTTTAACAGTGTGCTATAAGTCAACAGTCCTTTTTACACAGCATCCTCAAAGTGATGCTAATCAAGCACGAGATAGAAACCAAATATTGCAGAGTTCTAAACCCTAAAGTTGTGTTATTGTCTTTGGGTATTGTTTTGGCTGATATTAGATTGACATGTGTGGACATCCAGAAAAGGTAACGCTATGATCTAAAGACTGACGGCTGAAGACAGAAATGTACCAAAGAAACAAGCTAGGATAATTTGAGTTTGCTTCGGACCAAACTGAACAAGGGAAAATGCAGCTCATTATTTCTGTTGGTGTTATTGTTGTGCAGGATTTTTAGCATTACGGTTGATTAATCTTTGCCACTTATACTGCAGGCTGTTGTATACCAACAAGAGTAATTGCACAGAGCTTCAAATATTCTGCAGCTGTAAATGTGTTGCCTCACACAGGCAAAGAACCCGTCACTCTTCTTTTTTTGGTGACAAACGGGGACACGCACCAACATGCCATCTGTGCTGCATTCCAGAGCTGTAGAGGCTGTCGTGATTGACAAAACTGGTAACAGCGACACCCATTCCAAACTCCTGTCTGGCTCTGGGTCGCTGGAGATGAAGAGTGATGGCCTGTCACTTAGGTTCTTAGCATGCGACTTGGGCATGGCTTCAGATGGGAAAAACAAGCTCATCTCTGGTGTAGATAAGGATGACAGTATGCCACATGCTTGAAAATAGCTCTCTGAGCTCAGGGACTAAACACGGGGATGTTTATAATGAGAGTGCACCAGGTCCTCTGATGGTCCCACACTCTAGAGTCTGAACACACTTAGTTTGCATGTTTCTATTAAAATAACCTGGATCCCTTTAAAGCCATTTATGTGACTGTGCATAGTGGGATTACAAACGAGGGTAATTATCAGGGGATAGTATCACTTGTGGTTTCAAGGTAAATAAAGACAAGTTTGCTAAACGAGCACATCAGAATCCAAGCATTTAGATTTTACATTTTAATATTTTAATTCAGTTATATGAAAAAATGTGAGCTTGACATGCATTAGGCCCTAAACAGTGGCCTAATGCATGCTAACCGATGGTATAGAAGATCAGAACTATTTTAACTGGCTTTTTAGCTTTTCTCGATGGAGCCGGTGTTTTAATTTAGTGAGCACGGATTGATAAGATTTCAACCTGTTTAAAGCTCGAAGTCACCAGTGAGCTAAAAGACTTAGAACCAGGTTAAGTTAAAGTTACATTTTAAACACCTGCTAAACAGTTTCACAAACTAAACAGTGTGAAGTGTTTTAGCCTTTGTCTGTTATCCAGTTTCCATTTGGCCGTGCTAAACAGATGAATCAAACCCAAAGGCAGCACAGGAAGCCATTGCTCCACATGCTGCACATACTGAACATCTAAAAATTATTTTAACTAATTAACTGTATTTTCCACTTGTCGAATTCTGCCCAGTAGGAGACCGGGGGGAAAGGCAGAGCCAACAAACAATCCTGCCCCCTGCAATTTCACCCCACAGACCCATTTTTAAAACTATAAAATGCATTGGTAATAATACAATAGATGTTTGGATCCATTCACCTCTACCATACTAGCAAACAGCACAAAGGCCAGTTCACACTGGGCACAAGTAGTAGCCCATCCCAGTTTCTGAAGGGTCAGCCCCCCGTGACATGAAAGCTCATGTGATACAAGCCCCCCATCCCCAAAAGAAGCAAGGGAGGGGGAGAAGGGGCACCCAACAGTCACCCCCAAGAGCCCCAGATACCATCCACTGGAACCAGCTCAACCCCATGTCTGCTCGGGCCCCAGAACCCTCTGCACAGCACCCCACCCACACAGAACACGATGACCAGTATAGCACCCATCAGAACCCAAGGGTCCCCCCAAGGTCAGACGTAATAAGGAAATGAGGGATTATAAGATGTAATGATACAAAACACATTTATACCAATAATGTCATTAATATTAACCGTACACTTAATATGTCACTCGATGTGACATCTGCACAGAGTGGAATTTAATGACAGGCAACATCAGAATTATATTAAATGACTTAAGAACAGCAACTCTTTCAGCTGCTCAAGCAGGAAAGTCAACCAGTGATAAAATGCAACTGTTTACCATTCCAGTTACAAAGTATTGTTCTTGGTGATGGCTACATTTACGAGGGGGGTTTAACTTCTAGAGTAACAATACTGAATCTGGGACTGAAAGTCTACAGACTGTACAGAGATGTAATTATTACATTTTATTTATGGGAGAAAGAATTTTTTTTTATAAATATGAGTGTAACGAGTGGTGAAGCACAGAAAATATTTTCCTGATTGTGTTCTTTAGTTGTCAGCAGTAACATTTCAGTCTCAGGTTTGTGGCTGACATGAGCTTTAAAGAGCTGACAAAGGTGTGCGATCCCTTTTTGTTCCAAATCCATCCCACAGTTGTGTGTTGCAGTCCATTTGTAATGTGTGGTTAGCTGTTAGCTAAACAGTAGTACAAAAACTAAGTGTGCCCTTCACATTTGTTTTTCTCAAAAGTAAAAAGTGATTTTTAGCTTCTGTGTGACTTTTCCAGGGAAACTCAAAGACAGACAGTCAAACAAACAATGGAAAGGAAAACTGAAGGAAAACCGGTGAGTGGTTAATCTTGGGAGAAACAACAAAGAACTAAAAACAGCGCACATCACACAAAAGACCAACAAGGTAAAAAGAAAAGAACTAATCACAGAGTAAACGACGGATGCAAACTTGTCAAGGCAGCATGGGGAGCACCAGGCGAGTGTGATGACTGAGAACAGGATAGAAACTATAACCTGGAATTCTTGCACATTCTGGATTCTGACATAACCTTCTGGATGTGTTGATGTAGTGTTCAAAGTCAGTGGCCTTCACAGAGACATGGCTGGAGCCCAGCGTCCCCAACTGCGCCATCACGCCGGATGGATTCACTGTTTACCGGGGAGGCCGAACGAAGGACTCAGGCAAGAAAAGGGGAGGAGGGGTGTGCTTTATGGTTAACTCCTTGTGGGCTAGAGATGTGTGTATCTTAAAAACGTACTGCTCTCAGAGCCTCGAGCTGCTGACCATTAATATCAGGCCTTTTTACCTCCCGAGGGAGTTCAGCTCAGTTCTCCTCTCAGCTGTTTACATTCCCCCACATGCTGATAAAGCCACGGCTATGGACGAACTGTATGACATCATTACTGGACTTGAGAACAAAAATCCAGAAGCTGCCTTCATTGTGCTGGGAGACTTCAACAGAGCCAACATGAAGAAGGTCCTCCCCAAATACTATCAGCACATCTCCTTCCCCACAAGATGCGATCAAACATTGGACCACTGTTACACTCCATTCAAAGAGTGCCACAAACCCCTCCCCCGCCCAGCGTTTGGTAAGGCAGACCATTGTTCCTGCTGCTGCCTGCATACAGACAAAGACTGAAACAGGAAAAACCAGCTTCCAGGGTTAGGCTGAGGCTGAGGAGGTCCTGCAGGACTGCTTTGACACAACTGACTGGCAGATATTTGTGGATGCAGCTGATGGC
Organism: Pundamilia nyererei; assembly: GCF_000239375.1. NCBI lineage: Eukaryota > Metazoa > Chordata > Actinopteri > Cichliformes > Cichlidae > Pundamilia > Pundamilia nyererei. Next base: position 527,268 of record NW_005187640.1, on the reverse strand, counting down.
AACATCAATGAACTCACAGACTCTGTCATTGGATATATTGGAAAGTGCATGGATGATGCCATCACAAAAACCACAGTCCGCATATATCCAAATCAGAAACCCTGGGTAAATAAAGACGTTCGTGCCAAGCTAAAAGTGCGGACCTCTGCCTTTAACTCCGGGGATGCTGATGCATATAAAGCAGCCAGGTACGACCTCCGAAAGTCCATAAAAAAGGCCAGAAAGGACTACAGGGACAAAATGGAGTCCAGCTACCACAGCTACCACCAGGCGACTGTGGGATGGACTGACTGCATCACTGACTACATGAAGGTCAACACAGTCAGTGTTCAGCCCACTGCATCTCTCGCAGACGAGCTCAACAACTTCTATGCTCGTTTTGACGCAGACAACAGAGAGCAGATCCTCTACCCTCAGGAGGACAGTGAGGCTGCAACTCTAACTCTGAAAACAGAAGCTGTGAGATGGACCTTTAAAAAGGTCACTCCTCACAAAGCTCCAGGACCGGACAGCATCCCAGGCCGTCATCCCAGATCGTGCGCCGACCCGCTGGCAGAGGTGTTCACGAACATCTTCAACCTCTCCCTGAGGCAGTCCGTGGTCCCCACGTCCCTCAAAGCATCCACCATCATTCCTGTTCCCAAAAAATCAGTGTTCTCCTGTCTGAATGACCACCGTCCTGTTGCACTGACATCCGTCATCATGAAGTGCCTGGAGCGGCTGGTCAAAGGTCACGTCTGCTCCTCCCTCCCTGACACACTGGACCCTCATCAGTTTGCCTATCGGACAAACAGAGCCACAGAGGATGCCATCACCCTGGCAACACACACCACCCTCACTCACCTGGAAAAAGGGAATACATATGCAAGGATGCTCTTCATCGACTACAGCTCAGCATTTAACACCATCATCCCCTCAAAACTTGCCACGAAGCTCGTCGACCTTGGGCTGGGAACACCGATCTGCAGATGGATTCTACACTTCCTCACAAACAGGCCCCAGGTGGTGAGAGTTGGTAAGCACACCTCCTCACCACTCATCCTAAACACAGGTACGCCACAGGGTTGTGTACTTAGCCCCCTCCTATAGTCCCTGTTCACACACAACTGTGTTGCTAAACACGAGTCCAACATCATCATCAAGTTTGCGGATGACACAACCATCATAGGCCTCATCACAGACAACGATGAGACGGCCTATAGAGAGGAGGTGATGGCGCTGTACGAGTGGCGTCTGGAAAATAACCTGACTCTCAACATCAGCAAAACTAGAGAGATGATAGTGGACTACCGGAAACGACCAGTCAGGGAACACCAGCCCTATCAGGAAGGCTCGCCAGCGGCTTTACTTCCTGAGGAGGCTGAGGAAGTTTAGCATGAATGCCAACATCACCTCAAATTTCTACTGGAGTGCAATCGAGAGCTTGCTGACGAGCTGCATCACAGTTTGGTACGAAGCTGCTCTGCCAGCAGCCGTAAATCACTACAGAGGTCGTGTTCATGTCAGTTTCGTCACGCCATTTGGTTCAGTTTCCATGCATCTGCACAGCATTCTGTTCACAGTGATCATAGTTTTTCCTTTCAGTCTTTTTCCCGTTTAGGTTCCTGGTTAGGTGCGCTCTCTCTCCCTGTTATGTTTTGTCTACTCCCCTCTGTATCAGCCCAAATAAAGGCTCGCTTTCAGTTTATGTTCAATCCTCACCTGTGTTCGCACCTGGGTCCACCACACACACCTCCGCACAGTCTGTCCCTACAGACCGTGACAATTTCCTTCTGAGTTTAGTAGATAAGTTTCCTGTAGCAGGAGACTGTGTATTTAATATGTGACATACTTGAGAAATGTTTTTCTTTTTGCCTGTGAATACATACTAAATAATAATACAAAATAATAAATTCTACACACACTCCAAGAAAACAATAAAGGGCATCAATTCAATTTCAATTCAATTCAATTTTATTTATATAAAAGTCACCTCAAGGCGCTTCATAAGAAATCAGAAAAGAAATAATTTTGTTACGTGTGTAAACAGCACGAGATCTATTAGTGTGTCTGTGCAGCAACAGGTAACATGCTATGTGTGTGTTACCACTGGATCAGCTCCACACTTTCCCCTCCCATCAGCTTTTTATTGACTGCAGTATGATGTTTGTTTTCCCTGATAAGCAGAGCTGGCCTTCACTGTGTTTTTCTGAAGGCAAACGGATAGTAGTGCATGGTTGTTTGTGTCAAACACCTGTTACAATGACGAAATAACTCATCGTTCGATGCCGTCAAGCGCAGAGCAGCACTGATTTTCTGAAAAGCAAATTTGTGCATTTCCACATTCATATATGACTGACTGACACCTGCAGACATTGATCAGTGATTGTTTCAAGAAGCAACATCTGCATAAGAATTTAGGCCACCACCCGATAACTGATGAGTGCAGAAACAAGCAGTGGAATGCAATATGGTTAAAGACAGCTGTTGGAGATGTGCTTCAGGCTAATGCATTCCAACTCCCAAAGTGACAGGAGAATAGCAGGAGCCACAATGCATTTATTTGCTTCTCTTTAAACACAGAAAGCCTCTGTGGGTTCTATTTATGGCATCAACAGCGAGGGACCATTTCACAGCTGCCCACTGTCACAAACCTCGCTGTGAGGAATACCATATGTCTGCATATGAATAATGGGAAAACATGTAATTACATCACCTAGGTTCTCTGGGATGCACCTTACACTTGTGTTTAAATTATTTCTCAGATGCCCTCTGCTTGACATTTCTGTGTGGAAGCAGGAACCCCAATAGGCTCCCTCTCTAAAATAGATAAATAAATAAATAAATAAATGAATAATAAAAAATTGGGGGCATTTTTTCCCACCAGCCTTTACCTTACTACTATCAGCTCAAACCCAAGGTGTCCTTTTCCCGTTTACTGACAGACCAGAGGCCTCGGATGATTAATCACTGCTTAGACACACCAGTTCACACTAGCTGGAACAACAGCAGCTCCTAGCTCCTTCACCTCTACCAAAGTTAATTAACATCAGTGTCTGACTCTTAATTACATTACCAGTTTCCAAGGTGTACATAATCATAAAAATATCTCACTGAGCCACTTGCTTTTCACCCATTTACAAATGTAGACTGCATAAAGGAAATTACTAAGCAGGGAGGTAAGCGTTGGAGGTGGCGTTGGATCCGGGGTAGGGAGGGTGATGCGTCGGTGAGTGCTTATCAGTATCAGTATATGTATGTGTGTGCGTGTCCATAGTTCAGCTGAGACAGTGTCCTTTGCCCTGCCAGGCTAAGTAAACAGTCTTCCAGCCAACCCAGGTGGCCTTGCATGGA
>NW_005187640.1:512832-522877 GCF_000239375.1 Pundamilia nyererei | reverse complement strand
GGACCAGGAGAGGAAAGCTAAATATAATGAACAAAGAACACATGACATTGTCAGAATAAAACAGGAAATGACAACATAACTTAACAGACCTAATACGTGATGAAATAAATACAAAAACCCCAAAACATGGAAAACCAAGGAACAAGAAACAATAACTGCCCAAACTAAAGCTAGATAAGAAATGACACAAAAACGAATAACATATCAAAAATGAAACAAATACAAAGAGATGCACAGAGCGCTGGGTCAGAGACCCAGCCTGTGACACTCGTTGAGAAAGGGTGTCAATTGCATTTAGGGACCAGTTGATCCAATCCATAATTCCTCTTTTAGGTTTTAGAGAACAGACTGTGAGAGAGTGTTCCAGGGAAAAGTAATACAACAAACACGAGACTAGACAAGGACATAAGAGGCTAAGCAGGGAAGATAAGGAAGAGGAGAAAAAGAAAGAAGAAACTTGAAGAGTGGGATTTAAATTGGACCTAGATGGCGGCCTGAGAGATATGAGGTGAACCAGGCAAGGGGGGGTGCCTAATGCCAATGGATGCTAATCTGCTCAGGAGGATACTATGAGAAATGGTGCCAAATGCTGCACTAAGATCGAGAATGGTAAATGGCCTGTATTTATATAGCGCTTTACTAGTCCCTAAGGACCCCAAAGCACTTTACACATCCAGTCATCCACACATTCACACACTGGTGATGGCAGCAACATTGTAGCCACAGCAACCCTGGGGCGCACTGACAGAGGCGAGGCTGCCGGACACTGGCGCCACCGGGCCCTCTGACCACCACCAGTAGGCAGCGGGCGAAATGTGTTTTGCCCAAGGACACAACGACCTTGGAGCCGGGGCTCGAACCTGCAACCTTCCGATTACAAGGCGAACTCCCAACTCTTGAGCCACGATCGCCCGAGAAGGATGAGAATGATTAAAAAGACCAGAATCAGCTGCCATCAGAAGGTCATTACTAATCCTTAAGTAGCCAGTTTCTGTACTATGATTGTGTGGAATCCAACAATCAATTCAATTTTATTTATAAAGTGCCAAACCACAACAACAAACTCTGTATATTGTGAGCTAGACCCTACAATAATACACCAGTGAAGAAAGGACAAAAGACATGCTTTGGAAGAGAGATAGTGTCTGTCTCCTGAATCCAAACTGGAAGCTGGTTCCACAGAAGAGGGGCCTGAAAACTGAAGGCTCTGCCTCCCATTCTACTTTTAAATACTCTAGGAACAACAAGTAGGCCTGCAGAGCGAGAGCGAAGTGCTCTAATAGGGTGATATGGTACTACAAGGTCATTGAGATAAGATGGGGCCTGATTATTTAAGACCTTGTATGTGAGGAGCAGGATTTTGAATTCTGGATTTAACAGGAAGCCAATGAAGGGAAGCCAAAACAGGAGAAATATGCTCTCTCTTTCTAGTCCCTGTCAGGACTCTTGCTGCAGCGTTTTGGATTAGCTGAAGGCTTTTCAGGGAGTTTTTAGGACATCCTGATAATAATGAATTACAGTCGTCCAGCCTGGAAGTAATAAATGCATGAACTAGTTTTTCAGCGTCACTCTGAGACAGGATATTTCTAACTTTAGAGATGTTGCACAAATGGAAGAACGCAGTCTTACATATTTGTTTAATATGTGCATTGAAGGACATGTCCTGGTCAAAAATGACTCCAAGGTTCCTCACAGCGTTACTGGAGGCCAAGGTAATGCCATCCAGAGTAAGAATCTGCTTAGATACCATATTTCTAAGCTTTTCAGGGCCGAGTACAATAACCTCAGTTTGATCTGAATTAAGAAGCAGAAAGTTAGCGGCCATCCAGGTCTTTATGTCTTTAAGACATTCCTGCAGTTTAACTCATTGGTGTGTGTTATCTGGCTTATTTGAAAAGTTTCAGTCAGGTTTCATATGACACACAACTCTATCCATGATCTGTTAGCTGTTTGACAACTACTCTTTCAAGGATGTTTGATATGAAAGGAAGGTTGGAGACCCAGCCAAGAGCGCTGGGTCTAAAGATGGCTCTTTAAGTAAAGGCTGAGTGGGGAAAAACAGTTAAACACATGAACAGGTTGGTGGTGTACCTGGGGCTTCTATTTGGGACTATGCTTCCTCCTCACCATCATTTCTGACATCATCATCTAGTATTTTGAAACCAGATATGATGAGTGAACAGAAGACTTGTCTAAGAAACTGACGAATGCTGCCTATCAGTCACACAAAGCATACCATGCATGCTAGCCACCACGTAGCACATCATTATATACCAAATTTTGCCAAAGTGCTTAACATACTTTTTTAAATGTTTTTCTTTTCTTAATGAAATCTACTACATCATGTTTAATTTTTATGTCATGTGTAATTTCCATTGCAAATATTAATCACTGTGATGTGATGTCATCATGTACACTGTTGCTCCAATTGTAGAACGATCGCGTTGCGTTCTCAGGAGGTCCAGACTGTGAACTTACGAAGTCCGGACTAGCGAGGACTCGCGTACTTGAGTATTTGGAAACAGCTTAACAGTCTAGAGTCTGTGAACTAACCTCAGCTAACACCAGCTAACAATGTTAGCTCGGTGGCGAGTAGCCTTCATCAATAGTAATAAAAATCACACAGCAATAGCACATCTTCTTTTGAAGTGGTGTCGGAAATGCCCGTGCACTGCTGGCTCTGGGTCCATTGTGATGCCACCAACATTAACAGGACACTACTTTAGAGCCCTTATTGCGTGTTTTGTTTGAAAAAGTCCACGGGTCCTTCTCAAACCCGGATCGGCCGCTCTCAGGCATGCGATACACGGCTACATTGTTTCATATTTTTATTTTCTTTATATTTCTGGTTTTATTGTGAATCACTTTGTGATATTTATCTGTGAAACGTGCTATATAAATAAATCTTAGTTACATTACATGGTCTGTGGTGTTGCTTAGTTGCTGTTTTTCTAAACACTTACACTAATACCACATACAGCTGATGGTGCAATACCTAAGAAGGAACTGTGGCAACGGGGCTGAAAACATCTGAATTCACAGATTACGAGTTTTGGCCCAATACTTTGATATAGAGATGATTGGTATATACACTGAGTAATCTAATGTAATATCTAGTGATTAATATTTTACTTACAGTTTTGTAAATACATCCATGACATATTCTTGTAATATCTTTGGTGATCCCCGACTCCTTTACTTCCAACACATAATAAACTGGCTTCAGCACCAACATTTGGATGGATTGCCATTAAGATCTACTCTTAATACTCTTTGTGAACCGTAGAAGTCCCCTGATGTTTCATCTAACACAATCAGTGTGTAACAATGTCCTACATCTTAATTTTCTTTACACTCGGCATTGCAGTGTCATGCAAACATTTTTTTAAAGGGACTGGTGCAGAGGATTGATAACCCAGTGTAATCTGCCATCTCCAATAGCCAAACAGCAGAATACTGAATCAGTAACAGGCCAGCCTGATGGGCGGCATATTGATTGAGCTTACTTTGGAGCTGCCTTGTGTCATTTGCACATGAAGGTAAACACTGTGGGCGGTGGTGTGTAATAGCATTGCTTCTCCATCGGTAGATACAGATTTATCAACATCTGTGCACCGTTCCTTTCAGACAGGTGCAGGGATTTAAAGATCTGACATGTTTCATCTTTTTTAAAGCAGGTCTCTGTACGAGAATCGCTCGTACAAATATATAGATCAGTGCACTCGGCTATACCGTGAAACCTCACAGACGTGAACGCTGAGTTTCAAGGTCAAGAAATGTTCATGTTGTTGAAAAGCTGTCAGAGTTATCTGACCTGTACAGTTGTGTTTACTGTAAAAAAAAAAGAAGCTTTCTTGTTTGAGTTACATGAGCTGAAGAGCAGTGCAGGAAACATGTTAAAGAAGCCATTTATATTACTTTGATAAGTCATTAAATCTGCTGTCGACTTTGATCAAAGCTCGGCCATAATACTGAATGTGTGGAAACAGTTTTTTAGTTATAGTAACTCATCCATCAATTAGAGTACCATAGCTAATTCAAACCTCGTCTCTCTGTGTTCATAAGACCACTGAGGGTGGTTAAACTGGGGAAGATTAGAGAATAACTTCACTCTAATCAGAAATAACCAACAGCTCTGACTTCTGCCTGCTGTTCAGGAAGGTTCGTTAAATGTGACTCCTGGCGACTGCCTGCTCTAAAAATAGACCCCGCTTGCTCCCGTACTGTGAATATGAGATTGCCATATCACTACCTGTTCCCATAACAATTAATCAAGTGTAGCTCAGCTATCCTCAAATGATATTAGCCTTTCCCCAGAAATCAGAATGGCTGACTCCATTGTGAGGAAATTGCCTTTTGAGAAATGGCTGCATCCCCACCACAATATCTGAGTTTATCCTCAGAGTACTGGAGGATAGTTTGCTTTCTGCAACAAGGCTAGATTCTGGTAGCATTTTTAATAGAGGGAGGCCCGTTCATGCAGAATGGTGTTATTTCAAGCTGAGGGATACATGTGCGCTGGCAGCTTGTTCCCAATCATCAGAGAGGAAAATTCCCCAATGAAGCAGCACTCAATACCCCTTTGAACAGATGAAAATAGTGAGCCGGAATGCTTGTTTTGATCCATACTCCCAATTTGGTCTAAATTGAAATGTCTTGCCATTCATGTCCATAAAGCATTCAGCCATAGTTTACACAGAAATATTTTTCCCTGAAAGGACTTCATACAGAAGAACAAGGTCATTCTGTGTAAGAGTCGGAAAATCTCGCATTTACTTGTTCCTCATAAAACGCAGGTAGAAATAGAAAATCAGAGTTGCTTCTTGAAACACAAAATAGCTGTGGTCAACAAAAGAGCAATGCCCTTTGGAAGAATGTTGTCCCCGACAAGCATCTGCACATAATCACTATCATTCAGTGCTTTTCCCATCGCATGCTCCTGCACTGTTTGAACACCTGAGCACCAGTGATGTTGCCATGGAAAGGGTGATGAAACACAGAGCTCTGCTACCAGAACCAAATGTGGTTCTCTGTAATGGACTGATGTGTCCGTCTACACCTCACAAAGCACCATTATCTAATAAAGCATGTTTATGCTCAAGTGAAAAATGGTTGTGTTTACTTTGCAGTAAACACAACCAAATTATCAATACAGGGAGAGGAGGTCAGGGCGGATGGATGGCTCAACAAAACATTTTTCCATTTTTTAAGCATGGCAGTAATATAACCATAACTGTGTGCTTATTACATATCATGCATATGATGTACAGTACATGACGAAAACTTTTGTGAATGTGAGAGTGAATCAATAGTGGAATTGTAAAGCACTTTGAGGGCCTCGAAAAGCGCAATGCAATCCATTATTATTATTATTATTATTATTATTATTATTATTTTGGAGCATTAGCTGGGACTATTAGGTAAGGTTTCTTATGCTCTGCTACCAACACAAACTCACTGAGCACACAGCAGGAGACATGTTACTAAAGCTTGTTTGGAGACAACAAAGGAAGTGTGATATGCAATTAAATATCCTTTTATCCTATATAAAAGAAACAGGGCATAAAGATGGCATACACACTGTATGCACGATTATTAGGCAAACTCTATTTTGAGGATTTGTTTTATAATTGAACAGCAGTTCTATTTGTTACTCCAAAATGCTGATTAAAGTCAAACCTGTATATTAAAGAAAGTAAAAGTGTGGTTTTTGCTCTCACAGGAGAATATCTATGTGTGCACAATGACTGGGCAACAATTAGTGTAATTGTTCCGATAAATGACAAACGCTCTGTTCTTTCACACAAGGCTGAATGGGTAAGGCTATCTTTAACCCCCCAAAATCCAACCAGCTCATCTTTAATAACACCAGCTCATACAAGTGCCCCACTTTCACCTAGTAGCCACCCACATGTGGCCGCCTGCATCCTCTGTATTTCTCAAGTAGGAAAGAAGGAAGTAAGAATCAGCCCTGCAACCAAGCCTCCTCGCTACAACAGCCCAGCCTGCTCCTTATCAATCTTCCCACCTAGGCAGCTGCACAACGACAGTCTCCAGGGTCGGCTGTCTGCAGGATTTTCCTTCAAAGGTTGACGTCAGGGATTTGGGAAGGACATTCTTCAGGCTAAATGTTAGTCTCCTTTACCTGTTATAGACCCAGTTTTTAATAATGATAATGGGTTGCATTTATATAACCATTCATTCACTCTCACATTCACACACTGGTGGAGGCAATCTACAGTTGTAGCCACAGCTGCCCTGGGACAGACTGACAGAAGAGAGGCTGCCCAAGGACACGATGACCAGGACAGACCGAGCCGGGGATCGAACCAGCAACCTTCCGGTTACAAGATGAGCTACCCAAAGCCCTGGATCTTTATCCTGATGGAACACCTAATTGTGTCCCATCATCCACATTTCATAACAACAGATATAATGCTACTGTTATCATTTTCCATTGGATGATTGTCTTTGGAACAGGAATGATATCTGAGGTTTTCCAAAGACTGGTGGCGGTCTGATTATGGTGTCAGCTCCTCTCCACGGGTGTTTAAGAGAAATGCTGAAAGTCTGTCAGGGTCTGAGGACTTCTTAGGCAAACATGTTTAAACCAGAACGTTTTGTGCATCAGTCAACAGTCTGTCATTATCACCACGTTCATTAAAATACATAAAAAGGAATCCAGTTCCTTCATGGATTGTACTGTGAAATCACCAGTCCCAAACCACACAGGGTTCACGCTCATTAGAACCTTTGGGTACTCCAGGCTGAATGACTTTGTTCTGGAATCACTGATGAATGATGAGAAGGTCCATCTCTCTCTCTCTCTGAACATGTTTGACATATCTGAGCTTGAACGGTCAAATTTTACTTTGTGAGGGAAGGATGGACTCGTGATTTGGGGGTAGCCTTAACCAAACTTAACCATAACACTGTCATGCTGTGACATGGATTTATTTCTCTCACCCCAACCAATCACAGCAGATGGCCCCGCCCCTCTCTGAGCCTGGTTCTGCTGGAGGTTTCTTCCTGTTAAAAGGGAGTTTTTCCTTCCCACTGTCGCCAAAGTGCTGCTCATAGGGGGTCATATGATTGTTGGGTTTTTCTCTGTATCTATGAAGCGCCTTGAGGCGACTTTTGTTGTGATTTGGTGCTATATAAATAAAATTGAATTGAATTAAATTGAATTTGTTTCCTGAGAGTGAATCATATGTGAAGTGGTTCTATGGTGGATTGCAGAGGGCGTGGACAAATGACATTAAATTCATTCTCTCATTGAGACTAGTTTCAGTCTCTCTGCAGAAGTCACGCATGATCCTGAGGTCTGCATTTAACAAACTAAATCTGCAGCATGAACTGTTGGGATTTTCAAATCATTCATAAAGTGATTCATTTCAATTTTATTTATATTTGGTGCCAAATCACGACACAGAAAAACTGAAAAAAAAAGAAACAAAAAAATGAATCCTCGGGCAGAGCCAGCCTGTGAGCAGAAAGAAACAGACATTAATAATAATTAATGATTGAATGAAAAGTGATGTATAACCCTAACAGCCTTCAGCTTCCATAACGCTCTGACTCTGCTCCAGATTTGGATTCAGGAGACCAGCAGCTCTTCTCTCCACGTTTGCTTCTGTTAGAGTTTTTCCTTCTCACTGTTTCAGCCTGCGCACATGTGACAGGTGTGAAAGGGTGTGGAAACGCCACGGAGAACATTACGCTGCCTGCAATACCATTGTGAATGAAAGCTTTGGTGGTGGGTCAGTAATGGTTGGGGGTCAGTTGTATGTACAGAGATGGCTGCAGGCTAGGCCATGGCACCTCAGCTGCCGCTGGGTATCAGGATAATCAAATGTAGTTCATGTAATCGTAGTTTTTGATGATAGAAATTGTGTTTTGACAGTTTGTTTATCTTTTCATAAACAAATCTCTGTAAAAACACAGATACTATAGATACATGTTATTTGAATTGCACATGTTAAGCCCTGATGTTCAGTGTAGTTTCCACACTGGAATCATGAGCAGCAGTTTCTAAAGCAGTCACATATTTGGTTTCTGGGAGTGCATGGGCCAGAGTTTTCTTCATCTTCTTTTTTCATGTTCAATTATTAGACTTTGATATCATTGCATCATGTTTTCTTGTATCCACACTTATTTTCTAGGTTTTAGCTGCTTTCATATAAATGCACCATGATGCCATCTCCATCTGTCTGCCTGCAGAGGTTCCCTGATCCCTTTGACCTGAATGTGTTGAGCTGCATGTTAATTTAATAAAACAAACAGGAGCATGTATATAGTTACAAAGACTTTTTATTAGATTTCTTTCAAAGGAACTGCGCTTAATGTGTAAGGCTAATGCACATTTAGCACCTCCACACTTAACTGACAGCAAAATGGAGCTAAAATCCAAATGAAAGAAAACATGAGAGGTTGTCAGCACCCCGGGCACCATTCAGCAGTAAATAGTGACTCTGACAGTAATTGAGATGCATCAAAATGGCTCTGTAAGTGATCTGTCAGAGACTGGATATGGGAGTGTGTGTAGCACAAAGGGACACGGTGCAATCCACCTGACTTCTCGGTTTGCTTTCTGAATGCAAGGGAGCATCTCGGCAGTTTGCAATATTCCAGCTAAATTAGTTTGCTCTTCTCTCTGGGAAGCCAAATCTATAAAGCAGCTACTTTGGCATTTAGAAAATCCATTTACCATGATTGAAACTATCCAGCTGAAACCACTACAGTCAGTCTTTTCATTCCCAAGAGCTCGTACATCTTACATATGATGCTTTCAAATAACCTGGAAAGAGAAGCAATCTCCATATCATGCATGTGGCACTAAGCCATCGACACACTCTGCCATCAGTTTTTAGTTATTTTTAGCAAGTTTCACCTGTTTCTACTATCAGTTTAATGTCATGTGTTTTTACGATTAATCCTACCAAATGAGATACCTGAGAGCCCAGAGCTATATGCACTAAACAGGAAGAGTTCCCTCCTCACATGGATGGTTTGATATTCTTTACATTTTGATATGTATTTAAATGCAATAAGGGCACCAACTAAAACATAAAACATGTTGATTTCAGTTTCAGTTCGTTCACAGTAAGCTTTGCTTTCTGCAAGCGTCAGCTACATTTGATTGGATCCCTGTGGTTATGAACTCCGTTCTCATTGGGTGATGTTTCAGAAAGTGGTTTTTAAAAACCTTCCTGAATCACACTTTGTTCTTTAACTGCCAGGAGGGAAGGATAACTCACACTACCAATGAATACAACACTCAGTGTTGTTGGTCTGTAAATAAGGAACAGAAAGAAGTCGTGTGTGTTGATGTGCGATCACCAAGGTAACTCATGATGTAGACTGTTGTACATCAAATTGGAAGAAAACTGTAATTTAGAGAGTCTGCGTCGTATACCTTTACGTACCCCTAATCAGAAGCATCACAGCTGTTATTATGTGGTGGCTTTTTGCTGGCTCGGGGCCTTAAATGTACTGTTTATGAATAATGGTTATCAGTAGCTTATAAAGTGAGTGCAGTCCCAACAGTGTTGAATTTAAACAGTAGATCAGACGAAGCATTTCCAATGACAAAGACAGGCACAGTGTCCGGAGGCAGGAATAATGAAAAGCTTTTTATCAGAAATGTTATTCAAGCTTTTGAATTCGAGCAGGTTTGCCAGAGAGACCATCGAATTTATGAAACATGTTGCTTTGTTTGCATTTAGGATCCCCATTCAGTTTATATAGTATGTGTATGCTGGGCCTGCCTCATTATTCTATGAGAGGAAACGTGTTTCAGAAGCAGAGAAAGTGGTGATTTCCACAGGAGTGATAACATTTATAAATAAATAAATAAAAAGCCAGACTTGAGAGCTCTGAATTTCACCAGGACTTCCTGCCGTTCAAATAAAAAGGAATCAAAGGTGAAATAAAAAAGAATAACAGACAACAAGAAAAAGAAGAAACCAGCGGAGGACGAGTCCATGTAATCTGTCAGGCACTCTGACTGCACAACAATAATGTGTGTGTGTGTGTGTGTGTGTGT
>NW_005187640.1:510373-512470 GCF_000239375.1 Pundamilia nyererei | reverse complement strand
AACACTGCTGTAGGAGAGAAGACCAAAGCTTTGGCACTGCACTTAAAACTATTGGCAATCCTTGTTAATTGTGCTTTTTGAATAAATTGGCTGTTAGTGAGCAGCGATCACAGCCGCGCTCACATTCAGCTGCACAGCACCGTGTGATTCGCTTTAATACTCTCAGGTTTTCAGGTTTGATCTCATCACACATCACTATAACTTCACACCTGTGTACAAAGAGATGATGTCAGAGCTCAGCCTTAATCAAAATGTGTGGACTATGTTTAAAAATCAGATCATTTAAAGAAGTGCTCGAGAATCCCAACACAGTTGTGTCTACCGAAAGCTTCTGATCACAGACATTTGACCAAATATTAGTGGAGCTGTATACATATTTTTGACTCATGTGTAGATTAATGAGTAACCAAAACGAGCTCAAGCTTCTGCACCCAGCTCTTCTTTTTTACAGACTTCCCCACAAAGTGAAGCAGACGATGAGAAACAGATGAGAAACAACGGGAACTAAAAATGTCAAGATTATGAAACTCGAGCTGAACTTAACCACAACGACAAGCTAGAATGCCAAAAACAAAGCACCTGAGCAGGAAGGCTGCCCTGCGACCAAAGCTCCATCCGAGTAAACAGGAGGGCAGGTGGAGCTGCTGCTGTGACATGATGTTAAGTATTGCGCTTAAATTTCATACAATAAAACACTGAGTGAGTTGGAGCGTGGGTGGGTGGTTTGAATGCAAACATAACAGCACCGCTTTGTCCTGTGATATTTGTGATGATTTAATATTACAGCGTCACATGCAGTCCCCTATCAGCTCTGTGATGTCCATTTTGTGTCCGCGCACTGTTTTGTCCTGTTTTATTATCGTGTTACACCAATCAAAAACAAAACCAACAAAATGCACCAGGAGCAACAGACTCATTGCCGTTGCCAGGCAACAGAAACTGCAGGAATCCTCAGGTAAAAAGTTAAATCTCACGACATCCAAAATAAACAAGCAACTGTTAGTTATTCAGTGGTATGGACAGGCCTGCTGTAAGCTGTTTGACTTCACAGTGACCTCTGTCATTTATTATTTATTAGAGGTGTGGGATGCACAGCTCTTGGAGTTGGTTCCTTACTTAATGCAAGCCCTGCAGATGCAAATTAAAGCATGATCCCAAAACCTCACGCCTCATTTCTCATCTCATACATTCTGTTGTGCCGGGGGCAGCTGCTGCCAGTTTACAAGTCTACACCAGCAACATTTACTGGTGTAGTCCCACAATAGTTTGTGCAGTTTATCTAAAAATGTACACAGGCACCCATTAACCACCTAAAGAAGGTCCCTGCCGAGATACATGTGCAGGTGAGGTCCGTCTAACCCTTTCATTTACATTTACTGAGTTGAGATTATGACTTAATTAATAAATTGCTCCTTTGGAGTATCAATATTTTCCATGTTTCCAATGGGGCTATTTTTGACAGCACGAATCAGGTACTAATGAAATACTCATTGTCTACGAGTACTTAAACATAGGTACAGCAGAAGGAAACAAGGCTGTAGGGAACAAGGAGGAGGAAAGGAGAGATAAATTATAAATAACCTCAGGTAAACAAAACAGGGGCCTTAGTTACAGGTGCACATCACACTCCACACACTGTATTCTCACAGTAAGTTCTGACTGTGATGCACTGAGGAAATAACAGACTGATCTTAGAATGTGTTTCACATTTCAATGTTTGGATTTTAAGAGAGTTGAGAAAATCAGCAGAAACCTCACTGAGAGCTAATAAACTCCAGTTTTAATATCCGAAATGAATGATCATTAATGTGAGTACCTGACAGGTTAGTTCCCCAAAGACCAGACAGACAAAAAGCTTGATATCAGACAGAACTGTCAAATCAATCCAGTCTGACTGTGTTAGCCCAAGGCAAACACAGGAACAGAGGATTCAGTCTGTGTGTGTTTAACCCAACCAGTTAGATTTTACTGGTTTAAAAATAACAAAGTAGGTTTTCATGCCTACAGGGAGTGCAGAATTATTAGGCAAGTTGTATTTGTGAGGAATAATTTTATTATTGAACAACAACCATGTTCTCAATGAACCCAAAAAACTCA
>NW_005187640.1:504091-508709 GCF_000239375.1 Pundamilia nyererei | reverse complement strand
CAGGTATTACAGGAAAAGCCATAAAGAGAGAATGAGAGGAGAAGAGGCAGCTGTGTAGCATAAAGACGCAGAATAAATCCAGTTTTGTGTCTTTTTCCATTAAGTCCGGGACAAACTGTGTTCATTCTCACCTCAATACGAATATTTTCTCTGAATTCAATTTTTACGGGACGGTTGGCAACTCTACTAACTAACCTTATGAATAAAATAAAGTTCAATATCAGTAACATCATAGCACCCACCTAGCTGTATAGAAACTCCGTCATGCTAGCTAGTACGCAGTACGAGTTATTGTAACTGACTGTAAAAAGTTAGCACAACGAAAATAAACTGCACCTAAACTTGGTTTATATCTGACCCAGACAGACTGCAGGTCATAACTTCTTACCTGAAGTTCAGTTCACCTGACACTCGGACTGTCTGCTCCTCCTGCCTCCCCTTTCCCTCATCCACCTGCTGGCCTCTGAGGAAAACCTGCCCCTGTTGAGAGAGCCTTTCATGCAGAGCAGTGGACAGAGAGAGGCTCTGTGGAGAACCTGGGACCTTTGGACGAACTGGGACCTCTGGACAAACTGGACCTTTGGACAAACTGGGACCTTTGATCAAACTGGGACCTTTGGACAAACTGGGACTTCTGGACAAACTGCGACACCTTTGATCGAACTGGGACATTTGGACAAACTGCGACCTCTGGACAAACTGGGACCTTTGATCGAACTGGGACCTTTGGACAAACTGGGACCTTTGATCGAACTGGGACCTTTGGACAAACTGCGAACTCTGGACAAACTGGGACCTTTGATCGAACTGGGACCTTTGGACAAACTGGGACTTCTGGACAAACTGCGACCTTTGATCGAACTGGGACATTTGGACAAACTGGGACATTTGGACAAACTGCGACCTCTGGACAAACTGCAACCTTTGATCGAACTGGGACATTTGGACGAACTGGGACCTTTGAGCAAACTGGGACCTTCACTGATGCTGATCTTGTGTTTGAAATGTTGGTTTGCCTTCATGTTGTAAATAAAGTAGAACATGAATGCTTATTTCATGCACACACACTTTTAAATATACTAAGTTCTTTGGTTTTGAAAGCATTCACATCACAGTCTTCACACATCAGGACAATTAACAATTTTCCACACATATCACCATTCTTTCAGCTCAGTTTTGTAGCATCATTCACGCAATACTTTCATCAACATTTTACACTCCTCCCGAAACTTCCTTAAAAAAATAAAATAAAATAAATCGTCTCTCATACACGCACCATGCCCTTTTTTTCTCAACACAATGTGCACCTTTAAGCATTCATCCAAATAACAATTTCACACTTCATTTATACATTCACACATTTATATATCACAAAAGACTGCCAGTAACTGCCAAGATAAATTATTTCCATTACCATATTACCTCTTCAAAACCGATATTATTCACCATTTCCATATCACAGTTTCCAAACCTCAGTACTGGTACACCTAACGTTTTCCTTGATTACTTTAAAAGCCTCTAAGCCCAGGTCCAACCTTGCCGATCAAATTTTAAAAAAAAAATCTAATTTCTAGGCCCTATGTTAATTTAAAAGTGGTCCCCGTGAGTTGACCGGAAACCCCACTCGTGGGCGCTTTCGAATCCCGTCTGGGCCATTAAGCATTACTTAAGGTTTACCTGTCAATCACGTTCAAACGGGACCACCCGGGTCCAACCTTGTCAGTCAAACGGTGCAAGAAAAGTGGTGCTTGACCACTGATTATTAACGACTGTCCCTATCTGTTGTGGGTATCACACGGATGAGCCTGTCGTCACAGGAAATTGCAGCGCGTCCGCCGCAAGACGGAGCCATCACACTCAGAACATTTTGCACCTCTAGAAGTCCAACTTCTGTCCTGAAATTTATTTAAATACATTTAAAAACACCACTGTGGGGATTCAACTGCTGAATTATCTGGTGCCCGAGTCCAACTCTACCACTTATCAATACAGGAATATATCCCTTAACCCTTTAAGACCTACCATAGAACCAAGTCCACCAGAGCTTATAGTATATTCGACACAGAAAGTCATAAAGTCAAACATAACTTTTAAAAACACCAGTATAGGCTCATAAGGCCCTGATGGTAAAAAAAAAAACAAAAAAAAAACTACATTTCCGCAAAATGACATCACTTCCGGTTTCGGGCAGGACATGGCGGACATGCATTTAGTTCGTGCTGATGGACGTAGGAAGTGTTACAAACAGCTGATCGGATCGGCAAAGCGTGTTTCTGGAATATTATGTTTTTGTTGCTGCAAGTGATTTTTATGCAGTTTTTGCAAAGCTATATGTGAAAGGAAACCGTGACCTAGGACAAGCTGATGGCATCAGATGTAAGTACAACTCCTCCGGTTTCATATGCAAAACAAATTATTGCGCTAGCTTACCTGGTTGCAGTGCTACCGGGATTTAAAAATAGTTACGCAAAACAGGGCGTGCCCACTCGGCTTTAAAGGGTTAACCAAATATCCTAACTTAATATCTCTTTTCTTGGCTGACGTAACACACACACACATAACACACCAACTTCAAACATACGTCACAACAATTAAAAATCCACCCCAGTATTAACAACAATGAGCTTTTATCAACTAACCCCAAACTTTACCTGTATTTATCCCAAATTACCCAAAATTGTCATGGACATGTCACCTGAAATCTACTCAACAGATTTTATAATTTAGTTTAATTTCCACTACTGAGCCAATTTAATGATAACAATCATCAATTCAGTGGACAACTAATTTAGAATTCATCCAATGTGCACAATTTTCAACAGGCTTGCGCTTTCTTACACTCTTTTAGACCGGTCTGTTGTCCAGCTCATATCAGATCGTACCTTAAGGTCCTAATTAGTCCCCTCAGACGCACAAGAATCTCGGGTCACTGGCACCAAGTGTTAAAAACCGTTCTTTTGGATTCTTCAGGGCCAAGAAAACACGGCTCAAAGGTAGTCTTTTTACTTTCAAAATGATCTTTAATTTACATATTCCCGGAATATGGAGACCTCAGCACAAAACACACAACCCCAGGTCTGAAGCACAAACGGAAGCCTAGTTATTTATATACTACCACACTTTAAGTTTTGATCAAACAGCCTAGTTGGTTTTACTTTCACTTCATTCTGGCTACAAAAGCACGCTCTGCAAAAGCATGCAGTTTCCTGTCTGCACTTGTTGGCACAGAGTGTACTCAGAGTTAGGCCTTTCTCATATGAAGCAATATAATCAGCATATAAACATTTAAGATGATAGATTTAAACCTCAACAAGTCCATTGACACTTGCTGTCATTTCAACTGAGAATGCTTCTTTAATTAATAAGAATAGAAATGTTTAATTTATAGTAAAACATGGCAACCACCCCATCCTGTATGTTACAACACACATGTTGATTGTTATACATATCTTTTATGTAATTCATAAATGCTGATCTACCCTAACTTAATTATTACTTAATTCTACTAAATATGATTTTGAGCAGGGTTTCATTAAGAAGGAAACAACAGACACCTTCACAACAGCATCCAAAGTTAGAAGGGTCTCTTTAATTGTAAAATATAGAAATGAAGATAAAAATGACTGAAAAGGAAAGGAATGAATGTCCACGCCCACAGCTGCATGGATGTTGCATGGACTTAGCCTCACCCTTGGTGTGCAACAGTAAAACCTGCCAGTTCATAAAAACAGGTGTTTGATCACAGTCGATGGCAGCAGATACCTTACTGTGATTGGCAGTGTTGGGTGTAATGCGTTACTGAGTAACGCGTTACTGTAATTAAATTACTTTTCCACTGAAAAAGTAGAGTAACTGATTACTGTTCATTTTTAGGTATTTTAATTACAGTTACTTACAATGTGCTTGCGTTACATTGTAAAATAATTAAACTCGCTGAATATCATTATTTAATTTCAATAATTTGTCTTCTATACGTAGAAGTAAACTCTGCTTCTTTAACATCGCTGTAGTGCAGCTGCGCGTCATTTTGCGGCAGTTTGCTGCACAGTCGTATTCTAAAGCAAAAGCTGTCGGACTCGGCCGAAGCGAGTGGCTGTTTTATGAAGTGGACATATTCCCTTCACTTTTCTGAAACAAGCAGACAAGAACATTACAGTAATATGTAAAAACTATCGGCTGCTGTTAATAGCAGGAGTAATCTACTGTAGCGCCTGACACAGAGCATAGACGAACACTTCTGAGTGGTTCTTGTTCATCATCCATGGATAACACCGGTGATCATCCATGGATAACACCGGTGATCATCCATGGATAACACTGGTGATTGGACCACCATTGGTAGTTTGTCTTTGTCAGTATAACCCTGTCACCATCAGAGGAGCTGATGTGGAGATCGTTGAGGACTGCCGGTACCTGGGGGTACACTTGGACTGTCAGTGTTGGGAAGGTTACTTTTAAAATGTATTCCATTACAGAATACAGAATACATGCCCCAAAATGTATTCTGTAACGTATTCCGTTACGTTACTCAATGAGAGTAGCGTATTGTGATTACTTAACATATTCCATGCATTTTACAACCATGTTGGGAAGGTTACTTTTAAAATGTATTCCATTA
>NW_005187640.1:494930-503321 GCF_000239375.1 Pundamilia nyererei | reverse complement strand
CCATTTATTTCAACAAAGTAACTGTATTCTAAATACCACCTTTTTAAACGGTAACTGTAACGGAATACAGTTACTCATATTTTGTATTTTAAATACGTAACGGCGGTACATGTATTCCGTTACTCCCCAACACTGTGGACTGTAAACTGGACTGGACCAAGAACACCAATGCTGCCTTCAAAAAAGAGCAGAGTCGGCTTTTCCTACTGAGGCGACTCAGGTCCTTCAATGTTGGTGGGAAAATGCTGACCATGTTCTATCACTCGGTGGTGGAGAGCGTCGTGTTCTTTGCAGCAGTGTGCTGGGGCAGTGGGGTGAAGACAGCCGATGCCAACAGGCTGAACAAACTGATTAAACAGGCTGGTTCTGTCCTGGGTGTCAGACTGGAGAACCTAGAGGAGGTGTCTGAGAGGAGAATGCTAAAAACGCCTCTTTGTATCATGGACAACCCCTCCCACCCCATGCACGCCCCCATGGTGGACCATCAGAGCAAACGCAGCAGAAGACTCATTGCCCCGAAACGCAGAACTGACCGCCACAGGAAATCCTCTGTGCCGGTATCACTCTTCCTCACTCTGTAGGTGATTTTCCTGAGACTGTCACCAATGTTACTCTGTTCCCTCTCAGACCGTGCAATATTACCCAACAGTACCTCATTGAATATTTGTTTCATCCCCCCATCATACGCTGCTACTCCCTTTATTCTATTGCACAATACTGTCACTTCCTAGAATCGCCTGCACTGATAGTTCAGTTATTTATTCACCAGGATATAGTTATGTGTATTACTTCGTTAGAGTTATCCGATACTATGTCTTGCACTATCCTACTGTATATTACTGTACACTACTATTCTTATTGTATATATTGTATATCTTATTCATCTGTTCCTCTGACTCTCCTGCTGCTTTGAGCATGTACATGACAAAAGAATTTCCCTCGGGATAAATAAAGTTATTCTTATTCTTAAAAGCACTAAATGGATCTGCTGATATTCCGAATAATGGAAAACACCCATGATCATCTTATGATTCATTCTAGTTTTCATGTAGTAAACATGTACAACAAGAACGGTTCAAAGAAACCCTTCAATGCCCACAGTTATCACAGTTCATGGTGTGTGTGTGGAAACTTCTGACCACAACTCTGACTCTGTTTTATTTTAAGCCAGTGGCTGTTTGTGGTTTGAGGATTATCTTGAGAAACAGGTTGCTGTCAAGTGCTTCAAATATTATTTTTCAGTAATGACAACAAAAGAAAAATCATCTCAGCTGCTGGCCTTATCTACAAGGTTAGTACCATCAGGTATTACTGGGGGTGCGTGCTGTTTTTGATGCATCTCTTTCACGGGGAATGAGAGTAAACAGCTGCCACATCCAGATTAACACTCATGACTCCTCTGCCACTAAATTGGATTAGTAATTGCAACTTTCACTCTACCAAAGAAAGTACATGATTGCATTACTACGACACTACTAATAACCTCTCAGAGTGGCCTCAGTGGATTATGTGGTAAATATGGCAGATGAAACGGAAGCTGACAGCCTTTCCTTTCTTCAACTGCCTGATCGCTTTTTTTTATCCTGGAGTTTAGTGCAGTTTGACTCATCATGTCCTTCATGGTCTTCTGATGTTATTATCCTTGAGTTTTTTCTTTCCATGACTCTCTTACATCACAAACGAGGTTAACAGCAGAGATCTCTGAACTCCAGCAACACAGTTAAAGAGTTTGTCAAGTCAAGTCAAGTTGGCTTTATTGTCACTTCAAACATATACAGTTTAACAGTACACAGTGAGGCGAAACAACGTTCCTCCAGGAACCAAGGTGCTACATGCAACATAAATTTACAACATAAATTAACAGAAAACACTAAACTAGCTAACTAAGAGGCCTAGTTAGCTGGCTAGCAGAGACAAGACAGACTGACCTAACATAAATTACAACATAAATTAACAAAAAACTATCTAACTATCTAAGGAAGACTTTTTTTTTGTTATCAGACAGCAGACAACAAAGTGCCCGTGCAAATGTGCAAACAAGAGCAGCAAAGTGACAGAATGATAGAAAAACACAACTTAACATAATAATAATAATAAGGTTTTGTGATGATGAGTTGAGGTAGTGGAGGAACAGTAAACATTCCTTAGTGTAGCAGCAAAAATTAGGAAGTGCAGAAGTTAGTGCCGAAAGTCCAGTAATAATATTGTGCAAAAGAGCATTTACAGGTTGGTGTGTACGATGGTTTGGTGGTGTAGGTCAGTGTGTTTGTGCTTGTGTTGATTAGTCAGTCCAGTCTCAATGTTTTGAGGTAGTTGAGTTAAGCTGAGTGATAATGTTAGTGTGTGTGTATGTGTGTGTGTGCGTGTTTATCAGTCAGTCCCTTTTTGCTGAGGAGACGGGTGGCTTGTGGAAAAAAGCTGTTGCACAGTCTGGATGTGTGTGCCCGAATGCTTCTGTACCTTTTTCCAGATGGCAGGAGTGTGAAGAGTGTGTGAGAGGGGTGTGTCCGATCAGCCACAATGCTGGTGGCTTTGCGAATGCAGCGTGTGGTGTAGATGTCCTCAATAGAGGGGAGAGAGACCCCGATGATCTTCTCTGCTGTTCCCACTATCCGCTGTAGGGTCTTGCGGTCCGATATGGCACAGTTCCCAAACCAGACAGTGATGCAGCCGCTCAGGATGCTCTCGATAGTTCCTCTATAGAAGGTGGTCAGGATCGGTGGTGGAAGCCGGGCCTTTCTCAGTCTTCTCAGAAAGAAGAGACGCTGTTGGGCTTTCTTGTGCAGGGAGCTGGTGTTGAGGGACCAGCTGAGGTCCTTCTCCAGGTGGACGCCGAGGAATTTGGTGCTGTCGACGATCTCCACAGAGGAGCCGTTGATGCTCAGCGGTGAGTGGTCGCCTCGTGTCCTCCTAAAGTCAACAACCATCTCTTTTGTCTTGTCAACATTCAGAGACAGGTTGTTGTCTTTACACCAGTCGGTTAGTCTCTGCACTTCCTCTCTGTACGCTGACTCGTCGTTCTTGCTAATGAGACCCACCACGGTCGTGTCATCAGCGAACTTAATGATGTGATTTGAACTGTGTGTTGCTACACAGTCATGAGTCAGCAGTGTGAACAGCAGAGGACTGAGCACACAGCCTTGTGGGGCCTCAGTGCTCAGTGTGGTGGTGCTGGAGGTGCAGTTCCCGATCCGTACTGACTGAGGCCTTCCGGTCAGAAAGTCCAGGATCCAGTTGCAGAGGGAGGTGTTCAGGCCCAACAGGCTCAGCTTTCCGATCAGTTGTTGGGGGATGATCGTGTTGAATGCTGAGCTGAAATCTATGTACAGCATTCGAACGTGTGAGTCCTTCTTGTCCAAGTGTGTCAGGGCAAGATGGAGTGCAGTGGAGATGGCGTTGTCCGTTGAGCGGTTATGGCGGTATGCAAATTGCAGTGGGTCCAGTGAGGGGGCAGCAGGGTCTTGATGTGTCTCATGACGAGCCGCTCGAAGCACTTCAGGATGGTGGGTGTAAGTGCAACAGGACGGTGGTCGTTGAGACAGGACACAGATGGTGGGGGCACGGGTACGATGGTGGTGGCCTTGAAGCACGTGGGAACGACGGCACTGCTCAGAGAGATGTTGACAAGGTCGGTGAGAACATCTGCCAGCTGTTCAGCACATTCTCTGAGCACTCTGCCTGGGATGTTGTCTGGTCCAGCAGCTTTACGTGGGTTGACTCTGCGTAGAGTTTTCCTCACCTCAGCTGTAGTGAGACACAGGGCCTGGTCGTTCGGAGGAGGGGTGGTCTTCCTCGCCGCCACGTCGTTCTGCCTGTTGAACTGAGCGTAGAAGTTGTTCAGCGCATCTGGGAGGGAGCCGTCACTGTCACAGGCAGGTGACAGTGTTCGTGTTCGTGTTCGTCCGCTGTTTGTGTTTCTTCGACTCTTTCATGTAGGCTGACAGCATTGTGCATCTGTCTCTGTGGACATCTTCTCCTTCATGCACACATTACTGGCTGATTGTCATATTTTATAACTTTGGTGATTCTAACCAATGGCAAGGTCTTTGCCATTAGCGCCATGAAACATGCCGGAGGATTCCTGAAAGGACCAGTATGTAATACCGCACCGTGAAAACTGTATTATTGATGAATTGTGACGAATCAAAAGTGAAATAACTATTCTTCCAAAAAAGTTATGGAGATTAATATTAGTGCTGCAGATGCTTAAGGTTGAGCTAAGCTCATATATTTTAGACTCTCCAGTGATGCATCATATTCTATAAAATAATGTAATATGGCAGTCGTGTAAACAGAATATAAATACTGTGATCTGCCAACAAACTAAAGCAATTCACACATGTGATGTTTAAAAGTCTCCATGTTTAAGTTTAAAGCACGAATGTGCAGCC
The DNA here is from genome assembly GCF_000239375.1 of Pundamilia nyererei. Taxonomy (NCBI): domain Eukaryota; kingdom Metazoa; phylum Chordata; class Actinopteri; order Cichliformes; family Cichlidae; genus Pundamilia; species Pundamilia nyererei. The sequence goes on along the minus strand of NW_005187640.1, from coordinate 498,930 downwards.
ATGACCTCAGAAATACACAGCAGCACACAGCAGTGTGCTTTTTTAAGTCCTCTGTGTGCGACGTCTCAACAACAGCTGTTACTGCAGCATTAATCTGTTCTCTCACTTGCCACATTGTTGCATTTGACATTATATATTTACGTCCTTTACAGGTTTATACAACCATCATCATCATCTGACAGCATGTCTGACTGGAGTAAACACACTCATTTTCATGCAGGAGAAGAGTCAGGTGACCTTGAAGTAAAGTCCTGTGTACTCTTTGTGTTGTTATCATCTTTTTTGTGCCAAATCGTGTCAATAGGTGAAAGATCAGGCAAGCCAGTTCAGCAACCAGACTCTCCTATTACGAAGCTATACGGTTATAATTTCACAGTCTCGCTGAAATATGCAACATCTCGTGTTAACAAAAATATTTACTTTGATGGGAGCATGTTGCTCTTAAACCACGCTGATGGTTACTTTCAGCCTCTCTCCTTTTCACAAAGTGTGGCTCCATGTGTTTGCAGAGTTTTTCCAACAGGTGCTCTTTGTGATGCAACCCCACAGGAATTTGTGTCTCCTCCCAGGATCTTTCACTTGTTAGGCAAACATGTAAATCACTAACCTAACCAGCCACATGGCTGTACTCCACTTTAGTCTGAGGGATGTAGAGTCCATGTTTTCTAAGAGAAGTTTAGATTCATCCAACCACAGATTTGTTTTACATTTCCGTGTCATGGCTGTTTGTGATGCAACTAAGAGCCTGAAGATCCTGAGCATCCAAGAGCTTTGATCTTGTCCCTAGTGGCAGAAATCTTTCCAGATTCATGGAACATTTTGACATGTACAGGAGATAAAGAGGTAGTCTGTGAGGAACATCATTCTGAAATTGTTCCACAATTTGTAAATGTGGTTCTCTGGGGATTGTTGAACTTTTCCGTACTCCCGAGTCTTTTCATTCCCAGTTATGTTGCTGGCATGTATCCCAGTAGCCAATATAACTGCAACATGTTTGTCTGCTTGTTTCAGGCAGTTCTGAAGCTAAATGGGCTCCAACCTGCTACTAACAAGGTGTACCTAATAAAGTGGGCAGTCAATATATATACTGTAGATAGTTAAAAGCGAAGTTGTTCAGCAAACAAGAGAATACCAATTAGCCATGTGTGCAAGTATTTATTATTCAATGTTGTTTTTGTAGGTTTGCACTTTGTGAACTTGTAATTAAGTCTGTGTGCACCGAGTGCATATAAATGTCTGCTCTTTAAAGAAAGAGTTTAGATGAAGTATAGTGAGAAGGGTTTTCGCCTCTGCTGTAGGAAGTTCATGTACCTGTGCATAAGGACATCAGCAACAGTCTAAAGGTAAAGGTTGTTTTTTTCCAACAGTGTTAAACAGTGAGAGCTTGATCCCACAGAACAATGAAAGCTCCTTCAGCTAATTAACCAGTGATATGTGAAAACATCCCTGTAACTTCTTTCTGGTATTGGGCTTTCAGCTTGACTCGTAGCAGTTCAAACATTAAAAAATCATTTAAAGCAGTGTTGAGAGAAAATGAAACAAAGACAGACAGTGGGAGGGGCTAATTGGTGAAATGGCAGTGCGGTTGGCTGGCTCTCACTGCGACCTGTCCCAAGTGTATCCTGCCTCTTGCTCCATGGTAGCTGGAATAGGCTCCAGCCACCCGGCAATCAGCAAATGAAGAATGAAGAAAATGGATGGATGGATCCTGCACATAGGCAGCTAGAAATACAACCTTTAAACACGTGTGGACACCCAAACCAAGTTCTTTTTTAAAACATAACCTGCAGTTTTACCCCTAAATGCCTTAAGTTTCCACCGTGCACAGAGATTACAATACACATTCAGACAGGCAGTATGACAGGTTTCCCATGTGTTCGCACAATGGTGGTGGACACGATGATTACCATTATAACCCAATGTAATTCATGTTTTTAAGCCTTCAACATGCCACCATGCTGCTTTCTTGGAGCTTAAAGTTACTTTGTTTGAACGAGGAGCTAGAAGCTACCACTACCAAGCCTGGTTAGCAAGCTGCATGAGTAAACTACACTGTGTGTGTGTGTGTGTGTGTGTGTGTGTGTGTGTGTGTGTGTGTGTGTGTGTGTACATTTCTTCTCATTTGTGTCTAAAGACTTTTCTTCTCATGATGTCTCATGGAGCTTTTTTTCTGATAATTGTGACTAAATATAGTCCCAGCGCCTGTGAAAGACAGTAAGTAAGGCTTTATGGAGCTGAAGACAGACAGATGGAGAAACTGCACATGGTTTCCTGGCAAAACCTGTTCCAATAATGGCAGAAAGCCACACACACAGACTGGGAATTACTTCTCAGGATGAATTTCTGGTCTCCTGGTGTGAAGTTCTGCCTCATCTACTCTGTGATGAATCCATCACCGATTTCCAGGCTTACTGCTGTCTTCCAAATTCATAGAAAGACAACATTAGCATACATGTGCAGGAACTTTAAATTGACACAACAGTGCTCTTTGCACACCAGGAAAAAGCTCTCTCCAGTGTGATATGATACCAAACCTCCATCCCACATAAGACACACCATGGACAATGTGATATTTCTGTTCAGTAAATGAGCTGTTAATAATTCGCTTGCATGCTTTTTCTTTTTCTGAATCCAGCTTGATAACGATGCATCCATCAGCTCTATCAGCTGCCAGAATGCGGACGCATTAGTAACACTACGGCTGATTTTTTTTTCCATTTGGGATTTGTGATGAGGCCTCCCACTGCTTCTCTTTAAAGCAGCATTTCCCAGCCATGAAGTCACTCTCAGTTGGAAAAGCCTTTTGCAAATCCACAGTGGAGCTCAGTAAAGATTTAATAAGAATGCTTATTTTATGTCCTTTATCATCCGTTTTCAGGCTGCTGATGGCCAGCCACTGAAGATTGTTTACTATTTGAGGGTGTGAAGCATGTTATCTGGCAGCCTAATGGAGCATTTGCAGAATTCATGCAATTATTCGGTGTCCCTGTGCACTCGCTGTTATCTCGAGGCGAGATGCTTTAAAAGTTGTGCGAGGAGCCAGCACAGCTCCCTGAGCCGCAGATGCTCAGATCAGGTTGCTATAATGGGGAAGCTAAAGACAGCATTCCTTTGTTATCAGTGAGCGTGAGGACATTGTCTTCTGAGAGGATGTGGCTGCTGTTATCTTTGTCACTTGACACACAGGAACCAGCTGTGATACATCACCCCGCTTTATCATCATGCTTTTCAAACATAGTGGCCAAATCTGGCCACATTGCAGCTGCGAACAACATGATGCTGTTTTTGCAACAGCACACAATCAGATAGCAGCAGCTGACAGCTAGTGATTGATGGCAAAAACCTGCACGCTTATTATCTTTGACAAAGATCATCGAAAACATAAAATATGTCTCGGTTTACATGATTTCAATCACCTGATCATGTTGGAACCATTTATCAGACAACAGGACACATTTTGTGCATTACTAACAGCAGAATAGTGCGTTTGTGTTGTGGAACAGTGGCTGCAGAGACAATGCGTCCCTGAAATCACGGGTCATTAAATGCTGCTTTGTCTTAGCTTCCACCTTCTCGGCCAAGAAAAGAACGGAGTCCTTCACCGTGGCCTCCACCTTCTGCAGCAGGGAGACGACGTTTTTCACTGTAAGATGAGCAAACTGTGTCTAACTTTCTCTGCAATGGTGTAATTGTAAAGAAAGCCCATGATTATTCCAGCTGGTGCCACAGTTCAAAATATGAATCATCATGTTCAACCTTTAGAAACTGAGTTACAGTTTTTGCCCACTGCTTGAACACATTTTGCAAAACTCCGCTCTCTGTGCCAAAACTGTACACACAAGTACACATGACACAACACTGGGAAATATACCATTCACATCTGTGCCAAATTGAAACTCCACTCCCAAAACCTAAACTCTGCTGTCAAAACCTGACATTCCTTTGTCAAAATGTAACTCTGTTGACAAAATGACACATACTTGCATCATATGCAAACACT
>NW_005187640.1:465713-483322 GCF_000239375.1 Pundamilia nyererei | reverse complement strand
AGGTTAATTATGGAGTTCCACAGGGTTCAGTGCTAGGACCAATTCGGTTTACATTATACATGCTTCCCTTAGGCAGCATCATTAGAAGACATAGCATACATTTTCACTGCTATGCAGATGACACCCAGCTCTATCTGTCCATGAAGCCAGATAACACAGATTTTTACTTCTAGTTTATTACTTCTAGGCTGAACAACTGTAATTCAATATTATAAGGATTTCATAAAAAAAAAAACCTGAAAACCCTTCAGTAAATGCAAAATGTTGCAGTAAGAATACTTACAGGGACTAGAAAGGAAGAATATATTTCTCCAAAATTGGCTTCTTTACATTGGCTCCCTGTTAAATCTAGAATTTCCTTTAAAATCCTCATCACATACAATCATCATACAACTATCATCACATACAAGGTTTTGAATAATCAGGGTTCATCTTATCTTAATGACCTTATAGTTTCGTATCACTCCATTAGAGGACTTCAGAATGCAGGCTTACTTTGGTTCCTAGGTTATTTAAAATGGAATGGGAGGTAGAGGTAGAGACCCAAACCAACCTCTCATTAGTCACCTCCTTCAGGTCTTCTGGGGGGGACACCAAACCATTCCCAAGCCAAGCAAGAGATGTAATCTCTCCACTCTATCATGGGTCTACCCTGGGCCCTCCTCCTGTAAGCAGATGCCCAAAACACCTCACCTGGGAGGCCCCTCAGAGATATTCTCATCACATGTTTGAACCACTTTAACTGGCTGCTTTTGGTGTAGATATAGTGGCTCTACACCAAACTCCTCCCAAATGGCAAAGCTCTTCACCCTATCTCTGAGCACAGCCACCCTTTGGAGGAAGTCCATTTCTGCTGCTTGTATTTCAGACATAAAAGAACTACTTCAGGTCTATAATAACTGTCCGTGTATCTATAGATTACAATACAATCGACTATAAAGTTTCCTATCGACCAATATAGTCTATTGGTTGAAATGTCCATAGATACACAAAGAGCTCTGAATAGCTGGGTAGTTGCTCAAGAGACTTCATGAGCAACTAAGAAAAGCTAATCAAATGATAAAGGAGAATGTCCAGAAAGTCTCCACTTGGATGAAGGACAGTTACAGTTATGATGTTACAGCTAGAATTACCCCATTGCTCAGTGGAGAAAGGATTTTAGTCAGCAGATTTTCAGCACACTGAGAAGAAGACATATAGATTATAGTTAGTTAGCCAGACCCCACAAATCCAGAAGATAAAGATAGTCCTATCCAAGTAGTTCAGTGCAATCGGTTATGCTTATGTCTTTTTTTTTTTAATCCTCTGATAAATGTTCAACCAGAAGCAGTGTGCAAGTGCCATGAGTGATCTCGCTACTTTTACTCTACTTTTGTTTTCTGTTTCAGTAGCTGCAGTCATTTATTTATGTGTGCCTCATAGACCTCACTCATGATCAGTGGATACACCAATCAGAATCAGAATCTGGAGGTGCTAATTTGAACTGGAAACCTCAACTGTTTGGTACGGAGGACCACAAGAGCCACACACATCGAAATAAAGCATTCAGTGCTTAAATAATGAATTGTAGAATAAATTCTGCATTTGTAAATTCATTTTTGAATTCCAATTTAATAAAGTGATTTTCAAAAAGTTTTATAAAATGAATTGGTGATTCCACTTCTCATGTCAAAATCCACTTCCCTTTCCTGTTTGCTCAGGGATTAACATTTGGATTAGCAGTTGGATTAACACCTTCATTTTAAAAATCCTGCTGCTATTGAAATTAGCCACACCGTGGGATGATGATGAGTTGTTTTATCTCTAAGTATCCTCTGGATACTTAGAGATCCAGAGGATACAGTCCAGATGTGGACTGACAGTCCACATCTGGACTGTCAGTCCAGATGTGTCAGTCCACATCTGGACTGACAGTAAACTCGTCAGTCCAGATGTTGTAACATCTGGACTGACGAGTTTACTGTCAGCATTTTAATCGCTAGTTTAAAGGCTGTAGGCTGCAGCCGTTGCTCTAACACTGTATAAATGTAACAGGCCTCAGTTCTAACAGTCTGAGCTGCTTCCAGCTTTATTTGTGAAGAGCGCAGCAGCTTCCAAAACACGCAGCGAGCTCGTACAGCTGGGAGGTAATATTTTCATAAGCTAAGATAACGGGGCTACGTGTGTTGATGCTAGCGTTAGCCATGCTAGCACGTTACCTTCAACAGGTGATCAGACTGAGTAAACAGGCACTCAGAGGTTGCGCTCTCCATTTTGCTGCAGGGTCCCTTCATTCTTCACATAACTGTGTCGAGCCGAGTGTAAATCCTGAGGCTGAACGGCCTTTGTACGAGCACACACGCTTCTTAGCTTAGCAAGGTGTAGCTATGAGCTAAAAAAATCCAGGGCGAACAGGAAAGGGAAATGAAGTTTTTTAAAAGCATTTTAAAAATCAGTTTACTAAATTGGAATTCAAAAATGAATTTACAAATGCAGAATTTATTCTACAATTCATTATTTAAGCACAGAATGCTTTATTTGGATGCACGTGGCTCTTGTGGTCCTCCGCAGTTTGGAGCAAGGTTCCAAAATTAATTGCAAGACCGACCCACATGAAGCGTCACAAACAGATTGAGGAAACCAAAGGCAAATCTTTGGTGGAAACACGGATGATCAGACGGATGATCAATTTGAGCTAGCTTTAACTAGCATTGACATTTACAGTTTTCAATATATAACTTTCAAACTTTGTGTTAGTCAACATCAAGGTCACTGCAAATGTGAAAATTTTACATTACCAACAATTTTTTTATGGATCGTCTTCATACTTCACAAAAATATACCCAACCATGAGGGACAGGAGTCCCTAGTTAAGTATTGTAACTTGACCTTCAATGTCAGTGCGCTTGCAACAACCAGCATGCAACCTGTTTCATTTGCTCTTTTTTTCCTATACTTTAACCTTTCCTAACTTTTTTCTTTGTCTTTTACTAATTATTTATTATTTAGAGCATTATTGTTTATTTGTTTATACAGTTGTCTTTCAAACAGGTGGGATAAGAGAGTTTTTGTTCTCCTTGTTTCCACAAAACTATTGCTTTCATTACCGAATGGGACTGCGGTGCAGCAGCTACACACTCCATGCTTTGTCTCCATAGATCAGCTGATCGCCCTGATGCCAGCCGGCTTGTTGACCAGACCCACAGAAATACACTGTGGATTCAGAAGTGGGGACAGAAGAGGACAAGGAGGGGGACGGCGAGACACCTGAGGCCTAAAGGAGGAGGAGCTATAATTCATATCTGTCATGTATTATAATCGGGAATATCCAGTGGCTAGCAAACAAGACGTATGAGTTAACAATGCTAGCCTGGAGTCAACGGGAACTTTCGGAGTGTAGCTTGATGTGCTTCACCAATGCATAGAAGCACCAGGATATTATTAAAATGACAACACATCTGTGGATGGCTTCCACGCTGTTCGGGCCAACAGGTACAGTGTCACGGGCGGTAAGCAGAAAGGAGAAAGGAGAGGGTTTAACTATTCGTGTTAACTACCGGTGGTGTAACCCTGCTCACATAACAATCAAAGAGTGAATTTGTGGCCCTCACATTGAACTGTGTGCTGTTGGACTTTCCCTGGAAATTTACCCATGTGGTCTTGGTGTCTATGTTCCTCTCTCTGCTATCCCAACAGCTGCATCTGATACTATTCTCTCTGCCATAGCCCAGTCAAAGACTCAGCACCTGCGTGCCTTCATTGCTATCTCGAATGACATCAACTATGTCAACTTGGACATTACACTGCCAACACAGTATGTGGTTTGTCCCACCAGGGGGGAGAGAATTTTTGACCTTCGGTATGTTAATTTCAGGGTTGCATACAGTTCCTCCTTCCTCACACCACTGATTCACCTCACCCCCTGCTGTGGGCCTATTGTGAAGAGGGAGCCTTTGACCACTATTAGTATTAGTCGGTGGTCAAGGAGGCCTTAGTGGTTACATAACCTGCACTGACTCCATTGTCCCATCTCAGACTGTCTATTATTACCCAAATAACAAGCCATGGGTGACTAAAGGCATCAAAGCCATCCTCAACGACAAGAGGAGGGCCTTCAGAGCTATAGAGAGGAAGTGAGAAAGGTTCAGGTGTTACTGGGGGGTTAGATCAGAGAGGCTAAGGACAGTTACAGGAAGCTGCAGTAGAAACTCCAGCAGAACAGCACGAGAGAGGTGTGGAGTGGCAAGAAGACTGGATTCAGGCCATCCAACAGCAGAGGAGTGGAGGGCAGTGAGGACAGACCCAGTGAGCTAAATTTGTTCTTCGACACTGCAGTGAATGCTAACCCCCATGTTGGCTTAACTGTAGTCAGCCTGCTATCCACGCCACTCTTTCTCCTTCTTTCTCCACATGGGTCCACTGGGACGTGGCACCTTTGCACATCCCAGTGGACCCAGGTTTACAGACCTGTGGCACTGACTTCTACGTGATGATGTCAGACCCGGGTCGGGTGTGTCCTTCATGGCCCACCGTATCCCAGAATTCATAGCGTGGCCCAGCCAATTCCAGTTTCCAACAATGGCGACCGCTACTAAGTTTTAATATTACTCTTATTAATCTTTCTGGGTCACAAAATAAACTTTTAACATATTTTCAGGCGAGAATGTAGCTGGAAACTTCTATCTGCTCGGTTTATCAAGATATCGCATATTTGCAAAAGTGGTCCGATGTTTTTGGAGACATCTGTTACCCATCAGCTTGATAGCTAGCTGAGAGCCGCCAAGAACGGCAAACTCCAGGCACATCGTTTTCAGATCACCGCGGTCTTTCGCTACTCAGGTTAAACATGATAGATAAGTCACCTGGATAACTTAAAAATGTTAGTTTGGCTTTTTTCAGTGTTTTATTTCTTCATGAGATTAAAGTTGTTAGATTAGATTAGATTAGATTAGATTAGATTAGATTAGATTAAATAAAACTTTATCAAACCCCCGGGTGGTTTTCACACAGCTGAATAAACGTCAAACAGAAAACAGATTAAACAGAAGTGTGAGATGGTCGAGAATTTACGCCAGTGTCCTGTTATATTTTAGATAGCAAGGAGCAGACGGCTGAGTTTATTAAACTCCACCGAGACAGCGGTGATGCTAATCTGAAGGCTAGACCGTCCAATTTTACAGCCGTTTACTTCCAGCCTACCCGACCTTCTGGGGATCCGGCCCACGTAGAGCGCGAAGGCCGGGTCCTCAGGAGGATGCAGCCCATGAATTTGGACACGACTAAGGACGCTGTCATAGTCTGTCAACGACGTTGATTAGCTGCGTGTAAACGAATGTGAATCATTCATTGGCTGGAGCAGCCAGTCACTTACTGACACACACTGCAAAACAGAATTAATTTTAACGTATTTATTTTAATGTCAATTCAGGTTTGCTTTTTTTTATATGCACAACGCAGACCGTGCCAGCAGTGCGCGATCATTGAGTGGCAGCGCATTTATTTAAAGTGTAGTTAAAGAGCAACAATGACAACAGAATGATGTGTGAAGGACATGGCCTCCAATATTTACAAATCCAAAGATACTTTTCTTTCTGGGGGAAGCTCTCTCTCAGTAACACTCAAACAAGAGAAAGTCTGAGCATGAAAACTTCACACATAAGCCAAGAATGAGGGAATTCTCCCAGCTTAAATAGGAGACAGATTACCGTCTGTTTACCAACAGGTGAGTTTGTTAACCTCAGGTGTACTGTCAGCAGAGGAAGGACACACAGACAGAATGTGAAGAGGAGAGACAGAAGTGGGTGAGAAGGACAGGAAACTGGAAGACCATGACATTTCAGCACGCTGTTTTTCACAGACAGGTTTGCAGGCATCCATTTAATACACAGCTCCTTTAAGGTCCTGCCAAAGCATTTCAGTCTGACGGAGGTCTGCACATTATGGTCGACAGATAATACATGGACCTGGAATTGGCTGATTTTTATTTCGAGCAACATGGCGCTGTGTGCTATGCTGCAGTGTCTTTTGAACATGAACTTACTAATTGAGGCCTGTTGAGTTCGAGATGACGCTTTTAGGTTTGAGATTTCTCTGGACTAACCTTGGGGTAAATCTGCTGGGATGTCCATTCTCAGGGAGACTGGCAGCTACCATGAATGTTTTCCACTTGTGAATAATCATTCTCACCATAAAATAAGTCACTTCAAACTGTTTTGATATGGACTCATAAGCCTTCTGATAGGTAGGAACAGTTGCTTCTCTGAGATGACTCCTCTGTCTTTCCCCTATTGGCAGTTAGTTAACACACATTTGAATGCTTCACACCACCAAACCTACAAAACTACTTCTTTTACAGAGGTCGTCACACTTGCTGATGATCAGTTATTCAAGTGCATTTGATTATCAACACCTGACTGTTACAACTCCTATGGAAACAGTAAGAGTGCACTTAGTTTTTCACACACTTCTGCTGTGATCAGCTGGGTGTGAGGCGAGAAAGACAAGCTATGGAAAAGAGCCACAGATTAATAACTAATGATTAAATGCAGAGTGATGTATAAGCACATAGCGACTGAAGAAGAAACACTCGTGCGTCGTGGGATGTCCCCAGCAGCCTATTGCAGCATAACTAAGGGAGGATTCAGGATCCAGTCAAAACATCAAATTTGAATTTGTCGAATTGAGAGAAGGTTACTTCCTTTACTCCCGTGCCACCATGGTATCTCAATGTGGCCCCTCCCTAGAGTTTCCAAAATAAAATGTGAGGCAGAGCCTTCAGCCATCAGGTCACTTTTTTGTAGAACCAGTTTGGCCTCAGAACTGACACCCTCTCTACCTTCGAGATGAGACAAACTTTCCTTTATTAAGAGGGTTATAAAACCATATTTCCAACAAGGTTGGGATGTTATGTAAAATGTAAATAAAACCAGAATGCAATGATTTGCAAAGCTCCTAAACCCATATTTCATTCATGATAGAAAAAAAAATCAATATAATTAATAAAATAAAAGTATATATAAAAATATATAAATTTAAGGGAAAAAATAAGGTCAGTTTGACTTTAATGGGCACAAAAAGCTTGAAAAAAGTTGGGCCACAGGCGGCACAAGGACGGAAAATTAATTGGTGCTAAAACGAAACAGCTAGAAGAACATTTTGCAACTAATTATTTTACCTAGCAACAAGTCAGTAACATGACCGACTTTAAAGGCATAGTTTCCGAGAAATAAAAATGGGCATAAGTTCATTGTTAGTATTGATTGGGTAGAATTTAAAACTTGATGACCATGACTGTCAGGCCTTCAACTGTATTGCATTTCTGTGACTCAATCAGAGTGAGAAAGAAACCACCTTTTGGTGAACACAGTTCACCATGCCATCCACAAATGCAGGTCAAAGGTCGATTTTAAAAGAAGTCATATGTGTGCCTGGTCCATAAACACCGTCATCTTCTCTGTGCCAAAATTCATTTAAAATGGTGTGAGATGAGGAGGAAAACTGAGCTATGATCAGAAAAACCATCATTTGAAATTGTTTCCAGAAAACGTCCAAGCTCCAAAACAAAGAGAGGAAGAACCATTCAGTTTATTATCAGTGCTTAGTTGAAAAGCTTTCATCTTTAATGGTATAGGGTGATCAGCGCCTATGAAATTGGCAGTTTTCACACCTGAAAAGGTACAAAGACGATAATACACAAACCGTTATCAAATGATGAGGAAAATGTAAGCTATTCCCTTCTGTATGCCAATGCATGACCTGTTTGTGTTGCAAGCACCACTAGCGCATTTACTGTTTCTGTTTTAGGCTTCAATTAAGTGATTCAGTTTCTTTTCAGCAGGCTCGTCAGCATGTAAGCATCCAAGTCACTCCCATATATTATGTGCACAGTTTTACTGTAATGTTCTACACAGCTATAGACACAAAATGCCAATGAAGTAGTTGTGTAAAGAATCAAAATGGCTGTATCCCACCTGCAGCAGTGGAGAGAACAATAGCTAATTTCAGAATAATATATCTTCCCCTGAGGACTGGTTGGCTATTTTCACACACGTCAGACTAACCCATTGTATTTTCTCTTGGGAAGTGAGATGATTACATACGTACCTTGGAGAGACCGCTGCATTGACACCTCTTCAACAGCTAGTATACATCTCCAATTACTTCCCAGAGAGCTTTGAACAATCACATTTCCATACAAGAGGAATTCTTCTTGAAAGCACTTTCACCAGCTTCCTCGCTCTAATTGCTATTTTGTACAGCAATGACACATAAAGTAAATATAAACAGGGTCATCACAGCATTTCAGGTCGAAGGAGCATTAATAACATCACACATGAAGTTAAAGCAAGCAATTAAGCAAGTTTTTACTGTTTTCTGTGGCTCCTGTGGTCCCGTTCTTTATTATTGGTTTCGCTTTCTGTTTCCTTTCAGATTTTTAATTTTAGGCCATCGCGTGGCTTCTACATCCTCCGTTGCTTTTTTTTCACACCCTGCTTGAGCTCCACCTGTAGGTTATTTGTCATCCTGTTAATTAATATTTAATTAATAACATTTTTAAAGCCTCCATGTTAGTTTTTGGATTCAGACTGCCATATTGGATAAGAGGATCAAGCTAGCAAGCTTGTTTAGCAATTAGCATACATACACTGCTTATGCAACATACATAGCTGCCTGTTACTGCTAAACAGCATTCTGATAAAATCAGTCAGTTTGTGCCACACAGGAAGTCATACTATTAGTCAAAGTTTTACTCCAAAAGGAATAAACAGCACAGGTCCAATGGAGAAGTCCAGTTCAGTGGATTCATGACAGCTATTGGCTACAGCTGTCTATGTCGTAAGAACAGTCAAAGTTGCCACATCCCTAAATCCAGTATTCAGAGTTATTAAAAAAATAAACAACCATACAGTTATGAATATGAAGGAAACTATCCTTGTAGGTCAACACCCAATTTTTAGTACCAGAGTTTAACAAGTTGCATCCATGAATTGTATGGGTGCAATGCACAAACACAGATAGCAGCTAATTCATGCCAAGCAAATGACTAAAAAAACATTAGAATCAGCTAACAGGATAGTACTTTCTAATAAAGGCGTAATAGTAGAGTAAGAACGGTGAACAAGGGTGTAATAATGCAGTAATTTCTAAATTATTGCTATGCAATTACCAAAGTAATAACCATGTAATATCCAAGTAATATCATGGTAATAACAATGGTTACAATTGAGTAATATTGTGCTGAAATGTATGTAATTGGATAATAAGGGCCTCAAAACTGGGGGTAATAACGTGAAAATACAGCTCAGTAATAAAATAGTAATAGTAGGGTAACAAGGTAGAAACACGTAAAATTGCAGTAATTTCTAAGTTACTACCACTCAATTACTTGTGGTAGTTTCTGTGCAATAAGCAGGAAACAGCGCAGCAAAATGCCAAACAGCTTTAATAGGTTATTAATATGTTATTAAATGGAAACAATCAAACTTAAAAAGTGTGTTATTACCTGGAAACACCTGTGGTAGTTTTTGTGTAATAAGCATAAATTGAAACAAACTGCAAAGAGCTGGCTGCCAGTAGGTGGCAAAATGCAGCCTACTGGCAGTCTGCAATTTTTTTCATCCCCGGATAAAAACAAAGAAGAAGTAGGGCACCGACTGCTAAGTTTAGCGACCATTTGCCTCCTTTTTGGCTTGCGTCATAGAACCATGCTTAGATAAACCTGTGGATTATAACCAAGCAGTTTGAATCAAACCCATATTATAGCTAATGCTGTAGTCTGTGGTACACCTGTGCACTACTCATGATGTCAGATCAGCATCCTGATGTGGCACACCTGTGAGGTGGGAGGGATTATCTCAATATAGCAGATGTGCCCACTACCACACATTTGGACTGATTTGTGACCACTGTTTGGGAGGGATGGTTATATTGTGTATCTGGAATGAATTTTAGGTCTCTACATCCATCCCATGGGGAATGGGAGCAGTAACAAAGGTGTTGCGTTTATATTTTTGTTGAGTGTATTTTCAGTTCGACTGCTTAAGTTGTGTTTGTAGTGGTAGCAGAGCACCAGTGTCGATTGTTGCTCCACAAATATAGACACTGTGGCAGAGTGGCAGCAAAATCAAAACACTGCATCAAGCATTTCCAGCACCGGTAATCATTACTTCTGCGGTTTCAATCCCTACTTGCATTTTATTTGCCCCAAAGACAGTGATGTACAAAACGACGGAGAACAGCAGCTCCGTACGAAGACAGACGTGACGAAAAGAGTACGAGGAAAAAATCAAGGAGTGAAAGGGTCAGACCCACACGAGCATAGAGTGGAGTAAGGACGTCAGCCTGCTGCCCAACTTTCATCGCGCACATATTTATTATCATATGGTCCTAAGTGTGAGTGCATACACTCACAACATGTTTAGTAACTTCAGATCCTGCAACAAGCCCAGGTCCAGTTTACTTTGGTGATTTGGACGATTCCATCTCACAGCTGTTGTTACAGGCCAACGCATCTATTTGTCGTTTCAGGTTGTAGTGTTACACAACATTTTCAGATCTCAGAAAACAATGAGTGTTTCGTAATTCATTCAATTATTGTCTTTATTTATAACTGGCATTATTGTTTCATTCTATTATAGAATCTTACAGGAAAGAGGCAAACTTGTAAAAATCCACCATGCTTTATTCGCTGCTTCGGTGAAAAACAAATCAACAATGCAACAACAACAACAAAAAACATTGCAAAACAACATACTGAAACAGTTATTCATCACTTGATTGCTTCAGTACAACACTTGGGCACATATATGCGGACGATTCATGGCTGTTTTGATCTCGCTCTCTCTCTTAACCGATCAAATCTGGCTGTGTTAGCAGCTTTAAACTCGGTGTGACCCAGGCTGATAGAGGGGCCCAGTCTGGATCACATTCCAGCATTTTGTAGGCTGGTTTTCCTACAAAGCACAACCAACATTAGCCCGCAAAGCCACAGTGAACAAAGCAGCATAGCAACGAATTCAATTCAAATCAATATAAGAGTTACTTGTAACCTACATCAACAATTATGTTATGATAAATTACGTAATAACTACAACAGAAGACTGACCTTTGTGGGAATGCTTGGAGCAGACTAACCTGTTCCTTACTGCTTATTGACCACTGTCTTTCCATTCTAGTCCTTCCTTGAGGATTCTGAATGTTTTCTGACCTAACATACTCGCTTCAAAACAATTAATAGTCTTTAAAGTGTTACCAGTGTGCTGCAGTGTGGTAATCATGCATGTTTTGTTTTTATTAAATCGGTTGAGTTAACACTGATTATACGCAGGACAGCAGCTATCAAGGACCGGAATAAAGAAAAATTGCTTCGGTAAACTGAATAATTACAAAGTTGCTCTTCAAATGTTCAATCAAAACATAACACAGAACGTGAGAACGAATGATGGTTATACAAGAGTTTCACTCCTATTCACAAGAGCACCAGTCATCGGTAATTTACATAACAGCATTCTCTGGATGTGTGGTTTTAGAAATCTTCCTATCCAGTAGCAATTTTGTTCTTCAGCCCAAGGACTTTGGGGGAGAGCTTTTCCCCATCCAATCCCATCAACACTTTCTGAATGAATTCATAATAGTGCCTCAATTCCTTGGGGTAGGCTAGGTTTAGTGCATAGATTACTCCAAGCATCAAAGCACAAGCTTGGGCCGGAGATCCAATGTTGTCCATGACTATCTCCCCTTCAACAAATATGTCATCATAATGTCCATTTTGTCCATCCTCCTTGTTGATGACATAAATGCCCATGGTGTGCTTCTTCAGGTCTCTCTGGATGTCATCTCCTTCAATGTCCTAAACGTTTAATAAAAAGGTAAAAGATAAACCATTAACTCTACAATTAATCTATCTAGTCGTTTGTGTGTGTGTGTGTGTGTGTGTGTGTGTGTGCGTAATACACACACACAAATATCTATCTAAAAAGTGTGTGTATAGATGACTTGCTTACAATGACTTAAACGACTTACTAAGTACTCCCGAATAAGGCTTCCGTCCTCTTCACCAGGGCAGAGGCAAAGCGCCCTGAGAACTGCTTCCCTTTTCACGTTAACATCACTTTCAGCCTGTTTAAAGAGTTGCTGATTAAACCAATTTGGAAAAAAAACAATGTCTGACATTCGCAATAAGTAAATTTTATCATAATGCCAGTTCAAACATAGTAAATAAAATTTATATATGAAATTTCAAAATTTAGATTGCCTAAAATGGCTTATTGGACTCACCATTGACCTTCTGCTTAAGACAAAAGAAATCCTAATAGGATTTACAATATTCAGATTTACCTCTTGCATGATGTGCAAGTGGTGGGCAAGTTTCTGCCCAGAAACACCGCCCTTCTTCTGGAAAACTGTCATCAGCCGAGGTGTAATTCTGTCTGTGCCGCGAAGGTCGTCTCCAGTTGAAGTGATACGCTGGAATTCAGCATTTACCTGCATCACACACACACCACACACACACAGAGAACAAAAGAAGACTGGTGCTTAATCATTGGTATGATTATTTTGTTATTTCTTCATTAAATGCTACAATGCAATTGCCATCACTTCATAAAGCATGATTAGCATGTGGGTTAGTATACAGTACACGAAGGATGTTACTACTGTTAATCAAAGAAGAAATGAAAGGCATCAGTCCATTTAACGGGTTTAAAGGGTTTTAAAAAGCAGATATTTGTCTGTTTCAGGTGGTTGGCAACACATTTTCCTGTGCTCTTTGTCCGCTGGTGGGAGTGTCTCACCTGGTCAGCGGGGCAGAACTCTGCCGTCAGCAACAGAGAGCAGAGAAAATTTAGAGGTGCAACTAAAAGCATGCTTGCCATGTAAGCCCCAAACATCTCTGAAATTGCTCTGCAAAACTGTGACTGTCTCTACTCTAAGCTGCTGATGGTCACACAGTGTACATTTACTCTGGTATCTAGTGTATCATATGGTACCCCAAACTTTCTGAAACCTTTTTAATTTACACCAACAATTTAGCTGTAACAGAATTGAGAAACGAACATTACCCATGTGTGACCATAGACTATAAATACGTGTGATACCTGCTGTTAAAGCTCATCTGTGGTTGTACTTCAGAGGTTCTGTGGGTACCGTAAAGACTCATGTATGCACACAAACCTCAATTTGTTTGCTCTCTGATCCTCTTTCTCTTGGCTCTTTCCTTCAGGGATCACCACAGTGAACGATCCACCTCCATCTAACCCTACGCTCCGCACCCTCTTAACTCACACCAACTAAATTCCTGTTTTTCATTTCACTTTCACAAGTTTTTTTAAATCTTTTATCCTGGATGTCTTAAACAGTTTAGGAGTTGGCTATGATGGTGATGACAATAGATGAGAGGTCTTAGGGGTTTTAACTTGACCATTTATTTTTTATCTTATGAGCAACAAAGTCTGTTCATCACACATCACATTTTTAATTTACATCTGTTTAGCACATGCTTTAAACAATCTGAGGCTAACTAAAAACTAATAGCTAAAAAAAGGTTTTAGGTTCATTCACAATTGATAATCTGATTACACTCAATCTCACTCTATTAATTATTGAGATGATTAATCAATCATTTCAATAATCAAACTCACTATAAAATAGTTTGGGCCCTATATGTAGTGCAAACTTACTTAAATAATCAAATATTTTTGCATTTATAAGAAAAATCAAAAATTAATTTTATTCATGTTTCTACACTTTAAGTCACTTATGTTTTTCATACACATATGTTAAGTGCTGCTCAAATAAATACTCTGTACGGTACACAGGTCAAGAATTTACCGACACAGTCACTATGAATGCCAGCCTCTTTATACCTGTATTTGGACTCGTCTTAATCCAAGTGGCCCAGATTAGTTAATGTATAACATAAGAGCACTCAGCAACAAAAGCATGCCTTTACCTCATTAATCTGGAAAAGTGCAGGCCACCTAGCTTTGAACTCCCCAGCACCACCTCTTGTCTACGGTAGGAAAATGTTCGTGACATCTTCTGTCTTACATCTGAGGCACTGTTTCTTCGTCTGACGCCGGTCAAAAGCTCAACCCTGATGTTTTCTAGACTGTCATCCGTTTCGCCAGCTGGACAAAAATTGACCTTTTTAGGTTTCTTAACATTTTTGGCTGGGAGGCAATCATCACTGGATTTGTTTTTCAAAGCATTTATAGTCACTTCAGGACAGCCGATGTTGCGCATCTTTGTCCTGTAACTAGCCATCTTATATTTCAGGCTAATCATCCAGCCATAGTAACCTGTGGCAGATGGCTCTCGCAGACAAGGACATGTTTTGATCAGTGCCCCTGCAACTTCATCTATTTGGTAATTTTGAGGATAAGCAGTAAACTGAAAAATCGCCTCAGCTAGCGTCTCTAAGATGTCAGATTTAACACCTGGAGCAATCTTGAGCCGAGTTCCAGTTTCTCTGAAGGTCTCATTTCCACGCTGAAGTTGCACCTCTACATTGAATGAAAATCGAGGAATAGTAAACTCGCGAGGCCATGCACATGATCTCAGCTCACTGTCTGACTGTGGTAGAATTATGGTGCTGTCTGAGTTGGAAGAAGACGATGAGAGACTGGAGTTTCTTTGAATACTTTCTGGACTTGCAGAGGAGTCAAGACTGCATGCGGGATACTGCTTTGACAAAGATGCACTTGTATCCAGATTTGCCATGTACACACGTTTGATTGTACTTCGGTCTTGGATGTCTTGCATTATGTTCATAAACTCATTGTTGAAGTCAGGCTCCATGAATTGAATACGAAAGTCTCTTTCAATTCCAAATGCTTGGCGAATTGTGCTCATCAGTCAAAGTTCTCGGCATCCCTGATGGAACGTCAAGTCTCCTAAAATCATCATCTGCCACGATGACTCTCAGCTTCAGCTGCTCTGCCATTCTTCAATCTGATATTTAAAGATATTAGGAGAAAAAAAATGAAAATACTTTGCCTATAATTTTATAGGCAGCACGGTGGCACGGTGGTTAGCACCGTTGCCTCACAGCAAGAAGGTCCTGAGTCCAATTCCACCATCAGGCCGGGGTCTTTCTGTGTGGAGTTTGCATGTTCTCCCCGTGTTTGTGTGGGTTCTCTCCCACCGTCCAAAGACATGCAGCTTGTGGGGATAGGTTAATTGGATAATCCAAATTGCCACTAGGTGCGAATGGTTGTCTGTCCCTGTGTGTTGGCCCTGCGACAGACTGGCGACCTGTCCAGGGTGTACCCCGCCTCTCGCCCTATGACAGCTGGGATAGGCTCCAGCGCCCCCCGCGACCCTGAAAAGGATGGATGGATAGATAATTGTATTAGGGAGCATGAGAGTTACCGTTGTGACAGACTCCAAGTGGTACGCCATCATGAACTGATGTTTCAGTGACAGTAGCACATTTTTAAAGCACCGTGTGTGACGAACAACCTGTTTGAAAAAACTGTGCTTTGCCTCGAACCTCATGGTCCACATGCCAACAAGTGGCCCAAAGATTTTAATCATCTGTGGATAATGCTCCACAAAAGGATGTTTGGTAACAGCTTCAGTCCTGGAAACAGCTCTTTCAACCTACGTCTGTGGTCGGAGACTCGAGACTTAAGGAAAGCAATTGATTGTTCTGTGTGTGCTGGTGCAACAACTAGTTCAACAATGTCCTTTAGGTCCAAAATTACCTGCCAAGCTGTTTCATCTGGAGGTACCAAGTCTCCCACCAACAATGGAAGGAATCGTAAGAGACTCCAGTTTTCATGAGCATTTCCTCCAATGCTTTTGTTCTGCATGAAAGTCCTGGGAATAGCATGAGGGCGATTACTCTTGTCTGCCCATTTGTAGGGAAATGTCAGAATGGACTCACTGTCAAGTGTAAAATATTTTTTCAAAATTAAGATATTCAGGCAGTATGCCAACTCAACTGGTAATATGCCCTCAAAAATGTCATGTGCAATATCTGGAGGATATCTACTGCTAACACTGAAATGGGAGAGATGTGCGGAGAAAACACACCGTCTTTTAACACCGTGCCATGGTTTTGCAGAACTCTGTGCAGAACTTACATGCATTTCATGTGTCTCTTTGCTTCTCAGAGTAAACACACCTGAACTAACCTCTGTTTCTTGGCCTCACAAAATCTGTAAAAGTATTCACCTGAAAAACTCTCAATAAATCCAGAAATACTGTGTGCTCCTAAATTATCTGCTATGACTCACTGTATTGTGCCCCAGACAAATTCTCCAAGATGTGCAATAAAAATCCCTTGACTTTCCAAAGTAACAGGATCACTCAACAATGGCTCTAGAATCTTTTCATATCCATATGTCTTTACATCCTCAGACTTGCAGAGTAAAGCCAGATAAATGGAAGTCAGTGATGAATGGCAAGCAGGTGGTAAATTGCTAAGAGTCCAATATATGGCACAGATTTTGTGCTTTTTACGGGAAGTGCCAAGTGGATTGCAAATCTCAAAATCGTCAATATACAAATTTAGTAACACTCGCAATTCACCTGCTGATAAAAAACTGCTTTCTTTGCAAAACAATCCCTCCCTAAAAGACCTGTAAATCACTTCTTCCCCACTTTGTTCTGTTAGGCGACTACCATCCACAACCTTAGCAAGAACGTGGCAATCACTGAAAAGCTGCTGTAAAACCTTTAAAACTGGAACATCCAACACATACTCTGCAGGCTCTACAACTTTAAAATGTTCCTTGTAGAAATTTTTGCGCTTAAAGGATGTTGCTAGGAGACAGCCTTTACCTACTGATGTATACACAGGATTAGATGCACACAGTGCAGATGCAAGTTCTTCAATGACTGACTGGTCTATTTGCAAGCTGTGACTGTTCAATGTGTTAACTAAAATTAATTGGATTATAACGCAGGGAATGTATTCTGGAGTTACTCGACTTATATATGTAGACAGGAATTATTCATTTGAATTAAAAATATATACCAAAATATAATATGCTGTATGGAAAAGGAGCCAATATCACTTTTTTCAGTGTATGTCAAATGAACCAAAAAGTATTTTAGTCACCAGCCTCGTAGGGTTTTCAGTGTGTCTTTCATCATATTCATGATTTTTCCATTTGCTTGGGAAGAACTCAATAGTTTAGTTTTGCACTTTGTATTTTGACTCCTTACTTACAATCCATGTTCTTCCACATGTTACATGAAAAGCATAAACATAAACATTGAATGTGATCTTGTAAAGCTTTTACATGTTACACCATTAACATTAATTTAGATATTCAGAACAGTGAATACTGCACCAATACTAAAAATACAGTTTGTCACTGTTTTACCTTTCCCTCGTTCGATGTGTGATGTTGTAAGATAGAAATGTTGTGTTCCACCTCTGGTACATATATGTTCAATGTTAGTTATTTACTGTTTTATGTTGGTAGCTTCCTGTCTCTTGTGCTTAGGTTCAGTTCTACTTACCCTGCCTTGTCATCTGTCAGTTCTTTCTTTATTCCTACCTTTTCTCTTGGCATCCGGTGTGTGGGTGTGTCACAGGACCAGAGAGATCTATGTGTCATGTACAAGGCTGGACTGGGAGAAAAAATCGGCCCGGGCATTTTGACTAGAGACCGGCCCAC
>NW_005187640.1:447747-449798 GCF_000239375.1 Pundamilia nyererei | reverse complement strand
AAAGTACAGCTTGTAATCTTTATTTAGCCCCATTAAAAAGAATTCTTCTCCAGAAAAGGCAGCAGCTAAATAAGACCCAGATTTTAACACAGCAACAGTTTAAAGGCAGCGCTCCCCAACCTTTTGTGCTCCAAGCACTGGTTTAATGTCAGACAATATTTTCACGGACTTTAAGATGCTGCGGATAAATACAACAAAAGAAAATGATATGACCAAGACAAAAACTCTGGTGTTTTGTAAATACAATAATAGACGCAAATTCACTGTGTAATTGTGTGACTTCATTAGCAGCGTCCTCCTGGTCAACAACATTGAGAGTAACGTCCTCCCCAGGGCTGGGGCCCATAACCTGACTGTATAAGTATGGAGAGTAATAGATTTAAGCCACCATAAGAAAGGTAGATATGTATTAGTGACGGGGAGCTGCACTTCCGATTATTCTACTGAACGTTTATGGGCCTAACCATGGCGTTTTATAAAAAGGGTTTTAGTTTGAGTCCGGATATACCTAATGCTAATTTAATAATTGGAGGTGATTTTAATTTAGTGTTAGACCCTTACTTAGATAAATCCCTCTCCAGAAAACCACACTGTGTAAAGGTAGCAACTTTATAAGAACGTATATGGACAATATGAATATCTGTGATGTGTGGAGAACTTTAAATCCATCAGGCAGAGAGTGTTCTTTCCACTGTCCTGCACATAACGTTTATTCAAGGATTGACTATTTTCTGGTAGATGGAAAAATGCTCCCCTTTGTTCGTAATGTAACCTGTCACAATATTATTATTTCTGATCACTGTCCTGTCATCTGCTCCTTTGCACTTGGCAACTTCACTAAAGTACAACTGGAGATTTGACCCACAACTACTGAATGACTCAAAATGTCAACAGTATATAAACTCTCAGATCTCTTTATCTTTCAATATAAATGATAATGCTGAAATTTCGCCTGATATATTATGGGAAACATTTAAAGCCTATATTAGAGGGTGAATAATATCATATCAGGGAATAAAAATAATAAACTGGAACAGTTAAAATTAGAATAAATGATACATGATTTGGATGCCAACAATGCAAGGGCTCCCTGTTTAGATAAATACGACACTAAAATATAAATTAAATCAAATATTATCGAGCAACATTAACATGGTGTTCCCCTTTGTAAGACAGAAGTACTTTGAATTTGGAGACAAGCCGCATAAATTATTAGCTAGACAGCTAAAGAAGTTAGAAAATGACTGAATGATTCACAAAATGAGATCACACAATGGAAACCTGGTCACTTCACATAAAGACATTAATGATAGCTTTAGACAGTTTTATGAATCTCTCTCTACTTCTCATTCCACTGCAGGGCCTAAAGATATTCAGGGCTTTTTAGATAAGTGCGACCTCCCTGTGTTGGATCAGGTGGATCACAAGATCCTGAATGCTGAGATTACAACTAAAGAAATTACTAAATCTGTCGGTGTATTAAAAATGGTAGGAGTCCAGGCCCAGATGGGTTAGGGAATGAATTTTACAGACAGTTTAAGATCAAACTTGCTCCATATCTGTTTAAACTGTACAACCATGCATACAAAGTGGGCACCTTACCACCAACATTGAATGAAGCAGTTATTACTGTACTCCCAAAAAAAGGTAAAGTCTTGGAGGAAGTGGGATCATATAGACCTATCTCTTTATTAAATTCGGATCAAAAAGTCCTGGCTACAACACTAGCAAGTAGACTCAAACTGGTACACTCAGATCAAACAGGCTTTATACCAGATAGGAGTTCCTTTAATAATCTAAGGCGTCTATTTAATCTAATTTACTCCTCTAAGGTGCAACAGGACCTACTTATACTTAGCTTAGATGCCCCATGTTGGCCCCATCTCTTTGCTGTCTTAGAGAAATTTCAATTGGGACAAGATTTAATCTCCTGGATAAAATTACTCTACACGAACCCCACAGCCAGAATCCTTACAAACCCAACATTATCCACTGAGTTTAAGCTCAGCAGAGGGACACGTCAGGCATGTGTTCTTAGTCCTGTTCGCTCC
>NW_005187640.1:445109-446804 GCF_000239375.1 Pundamilia nyererei | reverse complement strand
ACTGCTGAGATGAATGATTCTAAAAGAAAACAACTATTTTATAGAGCAAAAAAAATTCTAAAGGGAACATTTATTTTGTTTATTTTAATTTTCCTTAAATGTGTCAAATATATATTTTCTCATCTAAATGTCCTCTGAGCTGTGAGCCAGGGGGCGGTAATGCGCCTTAACATTGGTTGCCAACCAAGAAGAAGAAGAAGAAGCTGTGAGCCAGGAGGGAGGGGGTGAGTAGCTCAAATGTGCTGTTAGCATGTTAGCAGAGCGATGCTACTGTGAACCGAGGAGCTATTGTCTTGATGTGAGCTTCTACTCAGGGTTTTTTCTTCCGGGATG
Organism: Pundamilia nyererei; assembly: GCF_000239375.1. Taxonomy (NCBI): domain Eukaryota; kingdom Metazoa; phylum Chordata; class Actinopteri; order Cichliformes; family Cichlidae; genus Pundamilia; species Pundamilia nyererei. The sequence continues at coordinate 446,471 of NW_005187640.1, read as the reverse complement.
GCGCCTTATGTCCCTGGGACAGCGAGACCATGGCTACATATGTGAAGCACAGCAAAGTGGCAGGCAGAGTTAGGAGCTCTGCCCATCTGGGTTAAGTCCTGATTAATCCTGTGTAGGACGAATCTCCGGCGGAATCAAAGGATGGTGACTGCTGCTGCCCCTCTCGCCTTTTTAGTTGGCACCAGAACGACACCAGAGGCAGACACGACCACGATGCTGCCTACGATGCTGCCTACGATGTGATGCTGCCTACGATGTGATGCTGCCTACGATGTGATGCTGCCGACGATGTGATGCTGCTGGTCTCTGCGCCATTTGGACTTTTATTGGACTTAGTGTTCGAGGCTTAGGCCATTGGATTTTAGCTGTATTGTTGTTGATGTTTTTAACTTCATCTTCTGCCTGGCCAGAGTATTTTAATGTTTTCTTGTAAATAGATTATAGTTTTAACTACCTGAGTTTATATTTTCTACTTTCTTGGCTCCTCCATTCCCGTTAGAAGGGGTTCCCTTCTGTTTTAACCTAACACCTAGTGTCCACTTACAGAGCCATCTTTATTCAACATTCAACACACCACCACAACACCTAACAACCCCTGAGTCCCCGTGTTTTAACACGGCGGGTGTGATTGCGGATGCCGTGCAGGTGCGTCCGCACGGCACCGCAGACCACGCCCCACCACATACCCCCACCCCCTGATTGAAGCCGGGGACCCATCCGGCCGAACCTACTCCCCTCCCCCCTGCGAACTGAAGCGAGACTCGGCCCAAACCATCGGCGCCCCCAGCACCTGGCCAAGTGATGGGGAAGCGTCCATTCTGGTGGCTGTCCGCGCATCCAGCGGCGACGGTGAAGCTGGTCCGGAGGTCGGCCGCGTAGCAAGCGGACATGGCCCCGCAGGCATGGCTGTGAGCTCCTGCTCACTTGCGGCTGGGCAGACGTTGGGCGCGCAGAATCGGCTTAGCAGGTTCTCTGCCTCCAACTCCGGCCGCGTAGGCTGCCCTGTCACAGGGACCTCCGTCTCCTCGCACAGGTGCTCCACCATCACCTCCGCCGCTCCCGGCTGGAGCGGCTCCTCCACCACTCCCGGCTGGAACAGCCCTTCCCTGAGCGGCTCCTCTTCCTCTGGTCGGTGTGGACCCCCACGTGCCTCCTCTGGCAGGCGCAGACTCCCGCATGCCTTGTCTCCCACCTCTAGCTGCCGAGGTGCTCCTCCACCGCTTCCCTGCCATCAGGATACCTCTGGAGCATTGTCAGCAGCTCTGCTGTTCTCCCCAGGTGGCGCTCGGTCTCGACCCGCAGCTCTTCCTGCTTTATCGCCTCTGTCAGTGCGCCCCAGGGCAGCTGTGGCTACAATGTAGC
>NW_005187640.1:443134-444992 GCF_000239375.1 Pundamilia nyererei | reverse complement strand
ATCAGAAAGTCTGACAGGGTTAGCCATTTTGGGCTGGCTGCGATGTGGCAGCTAGTGATTGGTTCATTGGCCATTTCAAAAACCCTTCCAGAAATCTTTCTCTGCCAGCAGCTGACAGCAACAGCACAAATCCTGTCCTTGGCCTGCAAACCTTTGGCTAACTTTGTGTTTTCCTGGTTTTGTCTTGGTTTTGGATTTAGTGTTTTGTACAGTTTGCACAGTTTTCTCTCGTTTGCTTAGCGAGGAAGTTAGAGATAGCACTTTTCTTTTGCTTGGTTTTGACACACAATTTTCTTTATTGATTCTGGACATAAGGTCTAACCATACAGTCCAACAATAGTGTCCTGGACTGGAGAGCGTTATCATAACACATTCTTCCACCAAGCTAATGCAAGGTGTCAGCATGCAGCTTAAAAGCTCCCTATTTCTTTTTTTTTACCATCAATCTTTGCCAGAGGCAGATAAGCTAAAGACAAGTTAGATGTACAGCAGGGAAGAGGAGAGGGACCAGTGTTATCCAATGACAGCTTCCAGTTGTATATGGCATGATGCTAGAGGGGACGATTATGTGCCCCAAAGGGACAAGCATATTCAAACCATGACTAACTCCTTGGAAAAGACAAACTGCACTGATATAGCCCCACAGAGGGATAAAGAGCTGAGGAAGCATACCGATCCACAACTCCTTTTGAAGCTGTAGTAAATTAATTACAGAGGCACTGTCTCTCTGTGGATACCAGGATGACATTACGGCCAGCTCAGAGCACCCAAACAGCCAATGGTCTTAATTATTAGTTCAGTTCATTAAAAAAATATGCCGGGATACCCTGCTTGTAAACTTCGTGGGTAATTGGATGACACTATCATCACAAGTTAATTTCACAGGCAGAAAAACAGAAAAACAAACCAAGTCATTTGGAAACACTTTATCATAGCTCAAGTTCTGAGGCTCAATAAGTTTTGGCCTAGTTTCCACAATTGGCAATATTTTTCTACGGCTTCGTTTAGTCACTCGTTAAAAAGAAAGTGCTCTTTGCTGTTTTGTTTGAAACATCTTCATGTTTAGCATCCATCTGTAAGCTGTTTCTTCAAAATGTCAGTAAATATGGAAGTGAGGCGGAAAAAGGAAATAGGATATTTGTTGTTAAGAGACCATTTGGCACATGGAAACAGACTGAATGCCAACATAGGATTTATACTTTTACTTTTAAATGTTTTAGTCCTCAGTGATATATATATAAAAAAAGGACTGCTGTGACAAAAAACAAACCTGTTTGCAAATATTACCAGCAATACTTTCATGTATTACAAATGTACTTTGACTCATAAGGGCAGTCTTGGACCAAGACCAAGTTTAGATGGTTATCTGGACAGTTGTCTGAGATCATTAAAACCAGGGCTGGATTTAAAAAAGCAAATCAGGCAAAAGCTCAGTTTGGTGAATTCGTAATATTTTAAGGTGTTGGTTTCTGTTCTGAAAGGAGTCCCAACTCTGTCAGTTTTTCTTCAACAAATCCTGACTGGGTTTCTCTTCTGAAGAGGATCATTGCTACAGTTGACATCAAAGCACATTTACTGATAAACAGTATATGACCACCGAACGGTGAAGTGAATAATCTGGCATATATATCTACCTGATCCGACTCACCACCAGGTGGTGATCAGGTTTGGCAGCTCAGAACCTCTCTTCACCCCAACATCCACAACATACATCCAATCAATATGTGTGCAAGCTTCACAAGCAACAGTGGTGTGCAAAATACAAGAAACATGAAAAAACAAGGCAAAATGTAAGAATAAGAAATATCAGAATTATAAGAATAAAGAATGTATGCACATGACTAAATATGTATACCAA
>NW_005187640.1:439838-441480 GCF_000239375.1 Pundamilia nyererei | reverse complement strand
GCTCCCTTCTCCCATCACTCGCGAACAAGACCCCGAGATACTTGAACTCCTCCACTTGGGGCAGGAACTCATCCCCGACCCGGAGTGGGCACTCCACCCTTTTCCGGCTGATCCGATGATACAATTCCAAAATCAATCATCGACCTGCTACCTAGGGTGTCCCGGTGCCACATCCACCAGCCATGTGTTCAAACATGGTGTCAGTTTTGGATAAACTGTTATTTGCACATGCGTCCACCAGCAGAACACCACTCGTGGGCAGGCAGTTCCTCCCAGTCACGCCACTCCAGGTTGCCCTGCTGTTGTCAGTGTGAGCACTGAAGTCTTCCAGTAGCACAATGGCGTCACCAGCTGAAGGATCCATGAATACACCACACAGTACTGGGTACTCTGACCTGTCATTTGGTGAATAAGCGCAAACAGCAGTCAGAACATGTTTCCGGACCTGAAGGTGCAAGAAAACAACCCTCTGACCGATTGGCAAAAATCCCACTGTATACATTGTGTCTTACCCCTACAGCACCTCCTGCATGTAGTGGGACTATTATAATTAATCAGTTGTCAATGTAAAGTCAGACTGAGATCACTGGGCATTATTGTAAACTCAGAGTAAAATCTATCATCTTTCTTACATTGTAACAGCTTTCTAACTGTGAGGCTGTGAAGGAGTTTCTCTGCACTAAATAACTTACGGTAGTAACCACTGTTTACATAGATGATTTATTTTGCTATATTTCATTTATTTATAATTCTATTTATCTAAGTGCTTAGAAATAAAAACACTGATCAGTCATCAATCACTGATGGAAAAATGCTTATCATCACAGCTGAAGATAGTGCGACTGAGTCAAGAGAAGTGTTGTCAATATATTATTCTGATTCTAATACTAAAGAAAAAAAATGATGTGAGTTATGAATCCAGGCTGGAGTGTCCTAATGTTCTGACAGCTACATCAGATCACTCATCCAGTTTTGGGTCATTGCCCCAAGTCCTTGGTTTCCAAGAGGTGCACTGAACCCTCCACAGGTTCTCGTGTTCCTTCCTCCTGATGTTGCTACATCTAAATTCTTCTATCTGCTAGTGGTACATGCTGTGCAGGGGTCTTTCTGTCCACGTTACTTCCTGTTTTTACACTTGTCCTTTCTCTGGTTTCTGCTGTATTCACTAGCATATGATCAGCTGTTATCTACCCTCCTGATGTACTCATGGATCTTTGTTGTTCCTGGATAGTCTCAGGGTGCTGTACATGGGGTGAGCTATTTTTCTACTTCAATAACTCATGATAGTTGCATTCACTTTCTCCAGACCTGCTGCCATCATCTGCTGAGAGAACATGTTCACACAGTCCTTTTAGGGCAAGAATGGCAAGACCTTAAAGCGAAGGTGTTGGGGTGGCTGTAGCTCAGGCGGTAGAGCAGGTCATCTACTGATCGGAAGGTTGGTGGTTTGATTCCTGGCTTCCCCCAGTCTGTATGCCAAATATCCTTGGGCAAGATACTAAACCCAAATTGCTCTCCGATGCATTCATCGGAGTGTGAATGTTAGTTATGAAGCACTTAGAAAGATGTGAATGCACAAGCTGTATAAAGTGCTCAGATGATTAGAAAAGCACTATATAAGAACCAGTCCATTTAATGCTGA
>NW_005187640.1:436479-438089 GCF_000239375.1 Pundamilia nyererei | reverse complement strand
AAAAAGATAACAGTGGAGGATTTTATCTTAAACGTGGTCACAGGACTTTCAGAAAAACTCTACTGTAATGTGTTCCCCACTCCTGTGTAATCTATTATTGTAAATCTACTTGCTATTAGGGATCAGTTAGAGTTTTCAGGAAATACTGCTTGATGTTCAGTTTCTATAGCATATCTCAGAACATGATCCAGATTAAAGTGGTGCATGGGTTATATTACATTTTGAGAGAAGCCAACTGAGTCTAATAATAGATTAAATGGCGTGCCGATGGCATTACCCACAATGATTCTTTTACCTGAGCTGAGCACTAAATCAGATAAAACGTCTGAGAAATAAAACAGAAAGTCTGCGTGAGGGTCGGGTGAACTGGTTTTCTCAGTTAGCGTTGACAGGGCACTGGGCTGTATGCATCCATACGGTTCCACACATGCACAGCACATACATGTTCCACAATCATACCTTAAATTCAGGCTGATCCTTAATCGCTGCAGATTCCTGAGGGACACAGCTCATGTTCTCCGGCAGGTGTGCATGCAGAGGTGCAATGATGGACAGAGCTGAGAACGTTTCTGCAGACATTAGCAGTGTGGCTTACTTCAGTGGCTCCAGAACTTTCACCACATCCCCTCCACCAGGTCTGTCCGCCTCTGTAAGAGTGCAAAGATCTGCTTCTCCTGCTCCATGTGAGAGCAGAGCTGCTGAGATTGCATGTTACAGCTACACGATGGATCTCCAGTATCTCCAGTATAGTGTTTCAGCTGGTCACCCCAGCAACCATCAGGTTATGGTCACTCATCTCAATACCCACTGTAGATAAGTTACAACTTCCATGATTAATGTGCCAATTGCAGTAAAATAATAAGTGTTAAAAATAAGCCAGAGGTACTGTTGACAAAGCTTTTCCGCGCTGACTTTGTGGAACAGTCTGCATTTATTAAAACATCATTATCTGAAATAGTCGCCTCGTTTTAATGGGACTAAAATGAAGTTTGTGCTCAAAAACATTTGTTGGTGCTGTTGTTTAACAAGATTATTTTTCCCACAAAAAAATGAAACAAACTGCAAATAAATGCAAAAATAATGAATTCATCAGTAGGTGCACTAAACGCTCCATTTTCAAAAACAAAAAGGATTTTTCTGACAAATCTTTTATTGTTCAGGCTGTAAACAGTTAAAAACACGTCAGTGTTTGGAGTTGTTCAAATCTCATCCTGGTGATTCGTACAAGGAGACAAACTGAGCCCAGACTTTGGCCTTACAGGTGAAACAGCCTTTCTGGCCAAAGAACGTGTAATCCACAGGAAATCAAAGAGATCAATACATGCATACTTATACTACATGGTGACTGTGGGCACAGAAAGTCTGGCTTATAGCTATTGATGCCTGTCTTCGCAGTAGAAGAGTGTGAAGCTGCATATTGGTGCTGATTCATGTGTGGCTGACACAGCAATAAATCATCCGGTTGATCAGAGGTAAGTGTGTCCTGCGTCTGTCCATTAGGTAAAGAAGTATGTCTGTGAAGGTTCTCAGTCATCCAGGTCATCGTAGTCAAAGGAGCTTGCAAAGAAAAGCGTCTGGACTTCTTTAAGTTGCTTGAAGACGTTTCACCT
>NW_005187640.1:430187-435833 GCF_000239375.1 Pundamilia nyererei | reverse complement strand
TCAGAAGAGAAGTCAAATCTTAATAAACACAGCAAGTAAACAGGAAGTGCTTCACATTAAAATCACTCTGCTATTACATGTTTATTTGTTTTACACCAGCACTGGACTAATATAGTTGTCGGGGTTTCTGGGTGTTCACCCAGTGTTTTCAGTTGTTTTATGTTCAGTTTATTCACCTGTTCACATTTCCTGTTTTCATGTTTGCTTCCTGTGTGTTATTAGTTCTATTATGTTCAGCTGTGTCCTCACCGGTCCCTAATCATTATTTTAGCCAGTGTATTTAAACCCTCAGTTTCTCCAGTCATCTGTAGCTCAGTCGCCTGTCCTCCAGCCAGTCCAGTCTGTAGTCCAGTCTCCCGTAGCTCAAACGCCTGTTGCCCAATCTCCTATCCAGTCTCTGGCCCAGTCACTCATTCATCCTCCTGTTCAGTTCCTTGACCTGCAGCCACAGCATTCAGAGCCGGCTGTGAGCTCTCCCTCTCCTTAGCCAGAGGTTTCCGCACCTGCTGGCCCTGCAGCTGCTCCTCCATCACCGCCGTCGCCTGCAGCTGCTGCTCTGCCGCCATCTCCTCGTCCACGTCGCATTTGGCGTCAGCGGCCACCTTCCAGGCCACTGACTGGACTTTGTTGCCGGCGTGGTCGGCCTCCAGACCTGCTCACTCGCCGCCACTGCCTTCTGGGTGGTCGGCCAGGACCTGCTCACTCGCCTCAGCCGCTGGCCACGCGGCCGCCCTCCTGAACTGTTTCATTTTGGACTCGGTCCCACCTTGGTCCAGCTTTTCTTTCTTTCGGCCATCAGGTGACGGCCTTTGAAAGGAGGGGGGGTCCCTAATCATCATCATTAGCCAGTGTATTTAACCCTCAGTGTCTCTCTGTTCAGCATCGTGTCATTGTTGATGTTAGTGTGGTCCACTCTGTACGTGTGTTCGGTTCAGCCAGCCATCCTATGTTTGGTTCACCTGCTCGTGATGATAAACACCAGCCTTCACCTACCTGCGGCGTCTGGGTCCTCCTTTCCTCACCCGCACGGCAACCACTGACAATAGTACAGAAATAAGGAATAAGAATGAACCGTGGGTTTGTTGTTAAAAACACATTTTCTGTTAATGGGATGTAAAAATAAAGAAAAGACAATGCTATTCACAGAGAGGGCTGAGCTTTTTGAACAAGTTGGCGACGCACGTATTTGCAGCAGCTCAGTCTTCTTGAGATCGATGTCTGCCATGACTGGAGTGTTACAGTGGAATTAATTTACTCACACAGCATTCCCGTGGAAATAACCAGGACATCCCACTCCCCGTGGATCACCATCCCCGGAGGCCGATGACGAAGGCAGCGCAGAGAGAGGAAACAGAAGCGTTTCTTTGGTGACGCCGCAGGGACTGCACTTAATTTCCTTCTTACAATGATAACAGAGATATTCAGATTTTTGTAACAACAACATAGACAACATGGAAAAATAATATTGAATTACCTCCTGTACCATATGTATTGGAACATGCGTGGAGAAATTGGTACGCAGAGCCAAACATAGAGTATTGCAGGGCCAGAGAAAATGTGTCTGCTGTTCATGGGCAGAGTTACATGTAGGCGATGCTTAGAAAACTTCGTAAACACATCCATCACAGTTTCCTGGTTAAGTGAGCAGCTGAGGCAGTCTGTGAAGGCCATTCGCTCAAAGTGCAAATGTCCCCCACAGTGATTTCATGCTATATATCTTTCTATCTCATTTTTGTTGAATAATATCACGGCAGAATCCATGTTTAATCCTTCAGCTACAGTTTTGCTCAGCAGGTTTTACATCACACAGTGATTTCTAATAAAAAAGCAGCTCCAGTGCTTTAAATTCCCCATATAATGTGATTTACATTATAATGCCAAAAATATTTGCTTGTCCGCCTTCACAGGCACATCCCGTTTTTAATCCATAAGTTTCTGTGATGATGGCCATCCTTCACACCTGTAACAGCTTCAACTCTTCTGGGAAGGATTCCCACGAGGTTTAGGAGTGTGCTTATGGGAATTCTTGACTGGGGCAGATGCTGATGTTGGACGAAAAGGCCTGACAAGTTTGGCTTATTTAAAAGTCTTCTGTCACGTTCTTCCACACCGAGCTTACTCTTCCATGTCTTTATGGCCCGTGTTTGTGCACAGGTGCACAGTCATGTTGAAACCAAACCCACCGTTCCCACAAAGTTGGGAAATTATCCAAAATGTCTTGGTATGTTGAAGCATTAAGAGTTCCTTTCAGTGGAACTAAGGGGCCAAGCCTAATTCCTGAAAAACAACAACACCCCTCCCACCAAATTTTAACTCAGACACTCAGACAAGTACTCTGGCAACCAAACCCAGACTCGTCCGTCAGACTGCCAGATGGAGACGCGTGATTCCTCGCTCCACAGAACACATCTTCACTGCTCTAGAGTCCAGTGGTTGTGTACTGGTGTACCAGTGGTGGGATGCAGCTCAGCCATGGAAACCATTCAGCTCTCTACACACTGAGGTCTGTAGGATGTAGTGTAGCTCTCAGAATATCAATGAGACCAAAATAAAAAACCCAGAAACTGCAGTTCCTTCACATGCCCAGTAAAGGGAAAGCAAGTCCGTTCCCACACTTGGACATAAACCTGTCTGCTGCCTGGTAGAAAAACAGTTTTGCTCTTTGTTGATAGACTCGTCTTTAGAATAACTGTAGTATAAATGTTTGGGTTAAACATCCCGTATCTGACGGACATTTCTACAATTGTTTTGTGCAAAACTACTCGAACAATGTTTTCATTTCCTGTTGTATCACTGACCATATTTTTGTCTTGCTTAACCTGTCTTTGCTTTTCACTTTTCCCCTGAATGGTTTTGGCTTCTTTTAAATAGTCACACAAATTAGCCTTCAATAATAGAGAGCGTTATTAAACATTTTGGTTATTTTGTGTCCCCCGGGGAATTTTCATCCTGCCACTCTTTTATGTACTCATTACAATTATAGAAAAAGTCTGTTGTGTTCAGGTTGTACACGTCACAGATTCTCTTGATGCTGGAGGTGTAATAGAAAGGCCTTAACAAAATTTGTTAATAATTCACACTATTTAATAACTCACATTGTGAGTTAACCTAAGCAAACCCACGGAGTTCAACAGTGTGGACACGGGATCCTCATGTGACAGGTGTATGAATGAGACCAAACTGCCTGTTTGAAGCATCAAGAGTTTATAAAGCACAAAATGACCTTTTTTCCAAGGTGACAGTCAGACTTGGATACTGATTTCTGTCCTTCAAATACAGCAGACACATGTGTCCTTGTTTCAGTTCAATTCAGTTTTATTTACAGAGCGCCAAATCACAGCAACAGTCGCCTCGAGGTGCTTTATATTGTAAGGCAGACCCTACAATAATACATACAGAGAAAACCCCAGCAATCATATGACCCCCTATGAGCAGCACTTTAGCGACAGTGGGAAGGAAAAACTCTCTTTGAACAGGAAGAAACCTCCGGCAGAACCAGGCTCAGGGAGGGGCGGGGCCATCTGCTGTGATTGGTTGGGGTGAGAGAAGGAAGACAGGATAAAGACATGCTGTGGAAGAGAGACACAGGTTAATAACAGATATGATTCAACGCAGAGAGGTCTGTTAACACATAGTGAGTGAAGAAGAAACAGCCAGTGCATCATGGGCATCCACCAGAAGCCTACACCTATTGTGTGTGAATGGGTGGATGACTGGATATGTAAAGCGCTATATAAATACAGGCCATTTACCATTTATTGCAGCATAAATAAGGGAGGCTTCAGATGATAAACAGGCACATGGCTCAATACATGAGTGGGACACAGAAAGGGATGGGCAAGATCACCATCAAGTACAGGATCTAGTGCTCAGTGAATACCTCAGGCAGCAGAAACCCAAGAAAGAGAAAGAAGAGGAGAAACCACCATGGAAGGACAGGCCCCTGCACAGTATGTACCACCGGCAAATAGAGGAGGTAGCTGACATCCATAATTCCTACCACCACCTGGATAAAGCCGGACTAAAAGCCGAATAAGTCTTGAAGTTAAAATGTACCATATCACCCCTCTAATAGGGTGATATGGTACTACAAGGTCATTAAGATAAGATGGGGCCTGATTATTTAAGACCTTGTATGTGAGGAGCAGGATTTTGAATTCTGGATTTAACAGGAAGCCAAAACAGGAGAAATCTGCTCTCTCTTTCTAGTCCCTGTCAGGACTCTTGCTGCAGCATTTTGGATTAGCTGAAGGCTTTTCAGGGAGTTTTTAGGACTTCCTGATAATAATGAATTATGGACCCTGTGGTTTGGTTACAGCACAACCTGGTGTGGTTAGAACTGACGAGATGGCCTTGTGTCACACATGTCAGAAAACATCACACATCTTTGGTATACTGTAGGTTTGGACCAATTCAATGTTGTCAGGATACCAGAGCACTGTGGTTACAGAACCCGTGAACAGATTTGAAAACACCAGATGTTTATTATTATTTATCCTCACCTTTTTTATTGAGTTGGACAGATTCATATTTGGCAAGACTATACAATATGTATGTTTTTAAATGAGGAGGACTACACAATAGGATTTCAGACATATTTTTTCTTTCTTGCGGAAAGATTTGAATCAGCAGTTCTTTGATGTTTGAGTATTTGTCCCTCTGGCTCTCCATAAGCATTTGTTTATTTCATGCTTTTTTCTGTAAAGGTTGCAGTATGACTGATTGATGATCAGGACTGATTGCATCCTTCATGTCTAGGCAGAGAAGAGAGTCAGTTCCCTCCCCTGAGCCTGTGATTGAACATAGTAGGGGAGCAAACATAAAACCAGTCCAGACTCAGTGAAACTTAGCATGATGTTGCCACTCAAGTTGCTCTTGGACATAATAATAAAAACAGACATGTGCTTTGTTGGTCAAGTGCTCTTTCATGTGCTTTAGTCTGAATTCCTTCAAACCTCAATTTAATTTGTTTCTACATGTGTGTAAGTAATCAGGGGTCAAAGTGCACCTGCTCCTTTCCTCTTGGGTGCACCAAGTGTCCTTTTATTTTTCAGTCCTGTCTGTGCCCCTCAGCAATATTTTTTAACTATTAATCACAATTTTGCTAAATAAAAGGATCTGGCTTGTATCAGAATCTATATACATATGTCTATATACATATATACATAGCAACGATAGTTATCAACATTAGAGCTAAACACATGGTACTGTGAGTCATGAGGAAAGCTGTGGAGGTCCGCTTGAGTGATCCAAAATGATCCAATCCAGAGGTCCGGGTGAGAAGGCAGGGAGGCAGGGAGACAGGCAGGCGGGCGAAAAGCTGGAGTCTGTGCTGGAGCTGAGGCAGCGATGGTGGCAAGTGAGACCAGCAGCCAGGCTGTGGGTTACTGCGAGCGGTTAGTGGATATCGTCCGTGGAGAAGAGTGAAAATGAGAGACAACAAGGTAAGTGCAAACTCAGAGCAACAAAGTGACATGAATGAGCCAAGAACTGATGCTGGTCAGCAGACGATCTGCTCTTAAATACAGCCACAGTAATAGAATAAAATAGAATTCAACTTTATTGTCATTGCACAGGTACAAGGCAACGAAATGCAGTTTGCATCCATCCAGAAGTGCTTTAGTGATATAGATATATTACAATATA
>NW_005187640.1:426991-429060 GCF_000239375.1 Pundamilia nyererei | reverse complement strand
TGTTTAATCAGCTCCCATCTCTCCTGTGGACTCCTTAATGTCTCCAGTCTGAGATCAGCACAGCCCTGCCCTCCAGCACCACCAGCAGCAGCAGCAACATTGTACCCATCAGGTAAAACTACATTTGCTTTGCGTTGTCCCCACATGATGATGATGATATAGTATGATGTGATTTGTGAGGACTAGAAAAGTTTGGTTTACAAAACCTGTGCTGGCAAATGGTACCGACTGTAGTGAAATTTTAGATCACGTTAATGGTTAATTGTATACTGAGCTCTCCCAATAAAAAGAAGAAAAGTTACAGATTCCCATGACCGAGGCTTGTTTGTGGAAGGCTGTGTGCAGGACTGCAGCAGTGAACCAGCAAGGTCAAGAAACAGTAGCTCTCACAGAGAGCTGCTACGCATGAAACTGGATAACAGGTCAGGGAAATGTGTGTGTGTGTGTGTGTGTGTGTGTGTGTGTGTGTGTGTGTGTGTGTGTGTGTGTGTGTGTGTGTGTGCCCATCCCTAGGTGAAGCTGCACCCGATGGAGGAGAAGGAGAGTGCCAATAAGAGGGCTGAAGTCTAAACCGCGGCTCTTCTAAACAGTTTTTGACCAATCAGGTAGAAGCACATTTTCTTTTACAAATATGTGGGTCATCTGTCTTCGTTGGCCACAGCAAACTGTGTGTTTCAAACCGGACACAGATCCATGCACACAGACTGTTTCTGAAATACTGGATTCTTTATGAATGTGGGTTGTTGTCATTCAGCCTGGTTCTAGGTGGCCCTTGTTAACTTTGAGCACCACCCCTTCAAACATCTCAGCGCGGCCCTGCAGCTGATCTAAAGGTTTGCTCATTCTGCACATAATAAGGTTTTAAAAGCTTATTGTATTGGTAGTGTCACACGTACGTTTTACAGTGTTTGTGTATTACTTCCAGAGCGAGTTTGTTCTCTGTCCCCAACATCGTAGTTACGTTCAGCTGGCGACAGCCTCCGTGAAAAGAACGCACACGGCTGTAGTTTAGCTCCTGGGCCTGTGTGTTGGGAGACGACAGCTCCTACACCGATGTCTGATGCGTCTACTTCTACAATAAATGGCTTATTGAGGTCCAGTTGGATCAACACTGGGAAAAAGATTAGGATGTCATCTAGGCAGACGTAGACAAAGCGGTTTAGAAAGTCCCGTAGCACATCATCTACTAAACTCTGGAACACGGCTGGAGCGTTGGTTAACCCAAAGGGCATGACGAGGTATTCAAAATGGCCTAGCGGGGTGAAAGCTGTTTTCCATTCGTCACCCTCTCTGATGCGGACCAAATGGTAAGCATTGCAGAGATCCAGTTTAGTGAAAATTGTGGCCCCCTGAAGGGGCTCGAAGGCAGCGCTGATGAGTGGCAGGGGGTATTTGTTTTTGACAGTGATGGTGTTGAGACCTCTATAGTCAATACATTGGATGGTTTTGTCTTTCGTAGCCACAGAGAAGAAACCCGCGCCTACAGGAGAGGATGAAGGCCGGATAATTCCTGCTGCCAGAGAATCATGAAGGTATTTCTCCATCGCCTCTCTTTTGGCTTGGAAATGTTGAACAGACGGCGGGAGGGAAGTGGAGCTCCAGGTCAGTGGCACAGTCATATGGTGTGTGGTGGAAGTGAAGGTGCTTTGTCTTTACTAAACACCTCTTGGAGGTCGTGATGCTCGAGAGGAACAGTGGTAAGGTCTGGAGTGTCGATGTGGGAGACGTTCTCCTTCATGGTTCCAGGCGGCAGACACGAGACAGTGGGCACGACAGAACAAACTCCAACTCACAACTTTATTCCCTAACCAGTCTATATGGGGATTGTGTTTCTGGAGGGGTAACCTAAAATGAGTGGCGAATCCGGGGAGGTGAAGGCGAACAGTGTAAGGGTTTCTCTGTGATTACCCGAGGTGAGAAGAGTAACTGGACCAGCTTGGTGAGTAATCTGAGAAAACACTTGGTTGTTTAGAGGAGGATTGGAGGATCTACTGCCTCGAGTGGCAAGTGGAGGCGTTCTGCGAGTGCGGCATCAGTTAAATTCTGTTCAGCCCCTGAATCGACTAAAG
>NW_005187640.1:424973-426467 GCF_000239375.1 Pundamilia nyererei | reverse complement strand
ACGATCTGGACATTTAGCCTCGGCTGCTGCTGTGCGAAAATCAACGATAAATTCAGCAATGCTCTGGTTTCCCCGTTGGAGTCCCAACAACCTCTCCTCCGCACTGCCTTTGGCCACCACATGAGCAAAGGTCCTTTTGAACTCACCCAGAAAGTCATCATAAGAGCAGGTTGGAAGAGGATGGACGGTGAGGTATGCCGCCTGGGGGTTGACCGTTGTGGCCGGAGTGGCTGACGGGGCGTGCACAGCTGGAAGCACTGCCCAGATCTCCTGTAAGGAGGCTAAAAAATTTTCTTGGGTGGCATATAATGACTGACACTGTGCTCTGAGAGCTTGTAAACCCTGTTCATGTGTGCCCACAATGGCCACTTGCTTAGCAAGCAATCACAGCCTCTACTGGGTCTGCTGAGTCCACAGTGTCTGGCCAGTTTGCACTGTCACAATGGCCACAGGCCGATAGCTAAACTCAAACGCAGATAACCACAACAGAGACGGCTCGTACGTTTTACAGTGTTTGTTTATTAGGTCAACAGGTGAATTCATGGCAAAGTGTTGCTAATGATGTGGCCGTGGGTCAGTGGGCTGAACGGGGGATTGGCAGGTAGTGACGGGGACGGAGCGGGTTGATAGTCGGGGTGAACTCGGCTTTGAGGGAGAGGCGGTGAGGATCCAGGTGAGTAGTGGCAAAGGCTGGCTGACCTGTGTGGTGAGTGGTGGCTGGAGGGCAGGCAGGTGAGGTCCTTCGTATTGCTTAACCTCAACCTGATTACACAGAATCAGCCTCAGGTGTGCAGGACTGCAGGAGGGATTATGGCTCCGCCCAGGGGTGGAGACCAAGGAACTCAGGTGGCTGATGGAACTTTCCAGTCAAACCTCCAGATCCTGACAGGAAGTTGGACATCTACTACCGTCTGTGCTGATCCAAAATCATCTCATCAGTTTCAGGTCAGATTTCTTAATGTGGTGTGTCTCTCTCATATAATGTCTCTGCTGCTATTCAAGACCTAACAAGGATACCACTTTCTTTCCTCCACCAGTCCAACACACTTCACCCATATAACTGTAGCACATTACTGCAAAAAGGCAGGATTAGAGCTAACCGGAGAACATGAAGTTAACCTGATAAGTGTTAAGAGCAAGGATAAACCCACAGTACTTACTGTCACCAAATCAGCATGTGAGACGTGTCTCTGATGTCATCTGGCTCACAGGGTGATTGACCCTTTATGTCTGTCAGACTATTTATCCATTTCTTTAAAGGCCTGTCCAGCTGAGGGTCATGGGGCCTGTTCCAGCTGTCACTGGGTGCACCCTGCACAGCTCATCTCAGGCTGCCAGGAGTACATAGAATATTAAACATTTAAATGCCATCATAAAAAATACATGAAGTAATACTACTAACACTACAAAATCGACTCTTATGCTCCGGTAATAAAATCAATTCTTGGCACAGAGCTGCAGTCTGTACTTAACTGTCTGTTAAGCTCTTTTTTT
>NW_005187640.1:390031-405674 GCF_000239375.1 Pundamilia nyererei | reverse complement strand
CCCAGAGAGCAGCTGGCAAAACATCAGCTGCTGCTATACAGAGCAGTCACTGGGGACTGTGAGGCCAGACTGACTAAAGGAAAGCCTCCACTCAGTGGCTCACACGTGGGCTCTACCTGTACCAGATCAAAAGCACCCTGAGCGCGCTCATCAGGACCTCCATGGGGATGTGATAGCCCAAACTAGAGGGACATTTGAAGCCTTTCAGTCTTGGGTCACAGCGGCTCGTCCACATTTCCCTTTCAAACACATCCCAAGGATGCTGCACTGAGGTCTGATGACTTGAGGTGGGGACTGGTGTCTAATTTTGGTGAGTTTCCTGTTCTTAGCTTACAGGTGTGGACCCAGGTGTGGTCTTCTGTTGCTGTACCCACGTACTTAAGGTCAAATGCGCCGTGCTTTGAAAGCTGCCCCTTCACATACCTTGTTGCCTTCCTATCAGCTCAAATCTGACTTTGCCTTCACATTCACAGTTTTCCGACTGACTGACCTTCAGTTCTTAAAGCAATGATGGGCTGTTGTTTCTCTTTACTCAGCTGATTGGTTCTCGCCGTAATATGAATTCTAACAGTTGTCAAACAGGCCTGTCAGCTGTGCACCAACCTGACTGCTGCACAGCACAACTGATGGTCCCAACGTCATTAAGAAGGCAACAAACCCCACCATGAACCCTGACAGGCTCACCTGTGAGGTGAAACCATGAATCTCACTGAGAGAAGACCGAGGGTTTGCAGCGCTATCAACAAAGAAAGAGTAGAGTCTAAAATATGAGACTTTAGAGTTTTTTACAGAGCTTTGCTACATAATTCTATAAATCTGCTTCAGATATTTGATGTCTTCAGTTTGTGTCTACGATGCAGAAAGAACTAAAAATAAAGAAAAACCATTAAAGGAGAAGGTAGTGTAGATCTATATATCTATATCTATGATTTTCTTCAAGAATTTTCAAGAGGAAGTCATCACGAGATGTTGACTGTGCTCTGCTGCAGCATGTGTGTGTGCGCCATTTTAAATCCCCCAGAGCTTCAAATTCAGATTTAAACACGTTGGCTCTTTTATTCTAACCTGTGGTGCATTGCTGGTGCAGTAGAGCGCTGCTGTTAGGGAGAAAACTATGGAGACTTATGGTTTCATATTATCTTTGAGCAGTTATAATGCAGACAAGCAATTCTGTGTTTGATTTGTCAAACATGAATCTAAGACGTATTTGCCTTTGACTGAAGCATTTTTCTGACGGTGGTGTTGGGGAGTTGAGCTTGGCTGACATACTGCAGTTTGCTTTTAGCAGACATGCTGTGGAAAAGAGAAAACAGATGTGAATTCACTGGGGCTTTTTTTATCGTAGCTTTCTGAAGGCCCAGTTCAGTTTCAGTGACCTAGTTCAGTGATGCATGTGTGACAGGAGGCCCACCTGATAAGCCTAAGTGACATTTCAGTTGTTGAGCTGCATACATACAACTTCCAGCTGTTTGTACTACACAGTCTGTCACCCTGCTGATACTGTAAATATCACAGCAAAGGGTTTAAAGCTCTGCTCTGCCTAGATTTACCTTCAGCTAGAGTGGGCATGTTTTCAGTCATTTGACATTCAAATCTTAAATCATACCGAGATCTGCAGCGATCATCGTGTAGAATTATTCAAGGACTAAATTTTAATACTGATACAGCTAAGTGAGTGGAAGCGAAAGTATGAAGTTTCTATGCAAATACAAACTGACACCATAAATCACACATGCTTGGATCACTCAGTTCACTGGATTTGCATTAGGAGCATATTAAAAGTCCAATAAGCCAAAAGAGACCCACCCAGCCCTTTAACAGCAGATGCACAGCATGTAGAACGTATTTAAATTAAAATTTGAGCATTGAAGAATAAAAACACAAAATATTTACACCTCTCTCTCAAAAAGGTCAAAACATGTTGGCTGTGTTAGAAAATCATATTAAGTCAAAGATCAGCAGCAGAAATGAAACTCAACAACTTACTGAACCTTAAATGACCTGTTAAAATAACATAGGTTCAATATCAGCAGTTCATCTGGAACAGTCGGTCTATAAGGAACAGATGCAGTGTGTCAGCAGCTGGACAATAATGCTGCTGCTCACAGGGGCAGGTGAGCAGTTTGAGGGACTGTTGTCATCAGCAGTGTTGAAGGGCTGAGCTCTTTGATAACCACTGAGGAAAAAGATGCTTGAATGTGAATTACATTTAACTTCATTCTAACTGAGACCATTTGGTACTTCCTGTCAGTGACAAACAAAAGTGCTTTTTGGAAATGTTCACACACGAACTCCTGATGAAGCAGCTGTCACCTCAGGCCCATCAGTCTGAACTAAGAGTTGGACTCCAACAATTAAACCGTGTTTATGAAAAAGTCATGAGGAAGTTGATGCTGTAGGCAGGACTGGTCTTTAACTGCGGCTTTATATAAAGTTTGTCTTTGAGATGCATGAAATGTGCAGTGCATGATAAACACTGCAGCAGCACTAATTTAATGACAAATTATACAAATAGTTCAAAGTTTTACTTGCAGATTTTCAGTTGTTTTTCAAGGCTTGGGTTCAACACAGGATGCAACAAAGCCTGCTGCAGGTGTAAAGCTCTGCTCATCTTCTTTCCTGTTTCGTTGCTCTAAAGAACTGAAAACTTACCTGAAAATGCAAATACTGGTTGGTTTATTTTGTAGGCTCGTTTTGATAGTCATGTAACACTAACTGTTACATTTTCTGAAAGTTCCCCTCATGAACGCCACTCCAGGCTCTATTTCTGACTTCTTTTACTAAGAAGCAGAGCAGGATATATGCAGTGGGCCCAGAAACAGTAGGATTGATTTAAAGGGTAGCCTGTTTGGCTCTCAGCTTCATTTTCTTGAGCTACTGGAGTTTTCCATATTTGCAGTTCGCTTAAGCTGCCTTTATTTTGAAATATGTCTATTCTCACTGGCATCATGGAGAGTCAAGAGCACAAAATGTTAACTGAATGTTAAGAGCAGTCAGAATAGCAGAAACATTAAACTTGTCCATGTTTAATATGAACATTTGCCCCTGTAGCAGCTGATGACAGACAATAAGGGAAAGCATAATAGCTCTACTTTAACTTTGTGCAGACGGGAACGTCTTACAATGTTGAATAAACTGGCACCTGTAGAAGCACAAAGAGCAACTCCAAGCAGGTGTTTTCACATAAATTTAACTGAAATCGTCTCTTAAGGGACTCATGCTTATCTAAATGTCAACAAAAAGTATTGTGAAAAACGTGCGACATGTCCTTCGTGTGACTGTTACACCTTCTCGGGGTAACTGTCTGAGCTTAATTGTCTCTACACGTCCATTACGAATAACTTGTTTGTTGTAAGTGCACAAAAGGCAGAGACAAGTGAGGTGAGACAAAAGGTCACGCATCGTTTGTTGGGACAAAGAAGGCTGCACCATGCATCAGACCCTCACAACAACTCAATCCTACACAGTTGGTGTATTGTCAAAAAGTTAACAAATGGAGCGCTCGTGACTGAGAACAGATGGCGCGCAGGCTGACCCAGAAAGAGCAGCAGCAGATTGGACTGCATAATTCTGAGGAAAAATCCAGAAACGCAGGCGAGAAACAGCAGCAACGATCAACAAGACTCACCTGATACAGCTCAGGTCACAAGCTCACAGCAGTGTGGGTGGAAGAGGTGCAGCTGCAACGTGCAGAACACGATCTGCAGACAGCACTGTTTGCAGATGTGTCCATGTGTTTGATGATTCAGCTTCATGCTGCATGGATGTGATGGCTGAACGTTTGTGTGGCAGACTGTTGGTGCACTCTTCTGTAACTCCGCACTAACAGCCCTCGTTTCATGTCATGTCTTTAAAGTTAAGAGCTTGCTTCGTGCAACCAAAGATACATCGTTTAGTGTGTTTAGTACGACGGCATACTCTGCTGTAGCTTCACCTCTAGACTCAAGCACCCGTCTCTTTAGAAGCATTACCTGCAAAACACAAGATTGCATTTAATATCAAATGTATTTAAGATTATTTAAAAGTGACTAAATAGTCTGAGTTAAAATTAGCAGAAAAAATGCATAACATCAGCCAGCAGTGCGCAACAACATCTGGCAAAGACTTTTTGGCCCTCCTAAAGCACCGTAGACATAGCTTGATCCAGACTTGGAGAGTTTACACAACTGAGCCTGCTCAACATCCAAAGACAGCTGCAACAACTGCAGACCTGTAGGAGCTGCAAACAGCTTTAATCTGCTCACTCAGATTAAGACAGATTTGGAGTTTCTTCCCTGAAACAGAAAACAGGAAGGTAATTGTCTTTACCCACAGCTTAAAAAAACTGAATCCAGTGGAAAAAAAGTTTCCAGGTAAATTATTTCAAGATTGTCTGGTTTAAATTTTGATTATGCCTCGTAAACAAATCTCACATTATTCAAGTATTTCCTGCAATCAGTGAGAAAGAGATTACTTCTAGAAAAACGTTGAACTGCTGAAAGGTAAACAAGCAGAGTTTGGAGGCTTGTGAGTCTGTGGCCTTCAGCTCATCATTCTTCAACTTCCTCCAAGAGTCTCCAGATGGTTCAGGTCGGCCAGCCAACCAGTGTCCTGCGAGCAAACCTTTGGGTAGAAGTATTGGACCTGTGGTTAGGTGCTAATTCCAGCTCCTACCCAAAGTAACCTGTAGTTTCCAGGTAAATGTCTGGCAGCTTGCTCACTCCACTTCCTCATTTACAAAGATCCTCAGCCCGCGGCTGTCGGGTGTTCCGGGAAGCGAGTGAACCCCTCTCTCTAAACTCATGCTGACCACAGGCGTCAGCCACCAAACTCTGTTGCAAACCCTGACCCAGGATAACCACAAACAAACTAAATTAACAAATACGCTTTAAAGACAGAAACTTCTCCACCCGACAGAAATGTTCCCAGAGTATCCAAGATTCCTGTTAATGCTTTCAAACGAACAGCTGGGCAGTCACACTGTAGCAATTTTGTAGCAAACGTTGTGTATTTACAAATGAAGACCCCAACCACCTGCTGTTGTCAGCATCACGCTGCAGTAACTACACTGTGTGCAGGTAGATTTGAAATCATCATCACACCCACTGGAACTCTTTCATCACATGCATCATCATTGTATCCTTCATACATCACGATCGTACAAGTTGAAGCAGCCATAATAAGAATTTACCATTTTTATCTCGCCATAAACTGTCATGTCCGCCCTGCTGACTCCGACTGTTCAGAGACGCCCACATGTCGCATTAATACCGACTCAAAGCCACAGCTGACTTCTAGGGTTGGTGGACATTCAAGGGTCCTTTCACACTCCCCAATGGCTGCCTGTCAGGCGAGACCATTTCAGAGTGAATGAAATCTAATCATAGACACGGTGCCAGACACAGGGCGAAGCCAGAGCAGGGGGGAGTCGCACAATTCTGGGTACGGCAGGTTAACAACAAACAGATTCTGCCACTTTGGCATTTGGGACGTTTGTATGCAAGGATTAAGACTTTACATAATGAACTTCCTGAGAAAATAGCCAACAGCTAATTTCAGGAGGCAGTAGTCAATTTAGGCGTTAAAATGAACGTGGGTTTGTTACAGATACAGACGGAGGCACTGATTTAAACCTGATAACAAAGCTTTATTGACCAAATGATTTAATGCTTAGATCAAACATGAGCTGTGAGCTATGGTGGACATCAGGCTCTAGGAGTGGGGGACATAAAGCGGGAGCTAAAGGGGAATTTGGGGTGCGAGTGGTGGTGCTCAGAGTCATTGCAATAGAGGGGCAGAGAGAGGTCCGGAGAGTGCCAGAGGTTTGTCAGGTAAGTGAGTTCTGTCAACTTCTGTCTTACTGGTCAGCAGGGAGAGGATGGCGTGGGGGAGGCAGGAACTGTCATGGCTCAGAGGCCCGTGAAGTGGAATGGACTCATGCGCAGAACCAAAAGCAAAAACAACTTTTAGTTACAAGAATTCCTAACTTGGATAATCAAGACAAAAACAAGATTTAATTTTGTGCACAAGCGTGGTGTCTGTGAAGTGCTGGGCTTAGGCTAAGCATGAAACTGTCAGGTCACTAAACTGCTGAGGGCTGGAGTGGGCAGGTGGAAACTACAGCAGGCCAGGGGCAGTGAAACAAAGGTGAGGGTAATCAGAACGGCCCGAGGAGTTGTGAGAGTTTCCCCGTTTTATAAGCTGAGATGGCTTACGTGTTCGCAGGTGGGAATAAGCTGGAGGTGGTGGTGAGGCGAGGTGTGCATGGCAGTTTGCATGAAAAGGATTAAGCAGCAGCTGACCAGAAGAAGATGACGAGTCCAGGTGCCGACTAGGAGACAGGAAGAGAGAAGTAACGCACACAGAGATACACAGGAACATGAGGCTGTGAACTAACAGGTTCGCAGACAATCTGGCGAAGACTCATTGTGTGCGCTGCTCCTAAATGCTGCCAGAATGATTGCCTGCAGCTGAGGAACGGGGAGGAGCAAGGAGGGCTCCACCCAGAGGAGGAGAGCCGATGCAGATAAAACATAAAGCAGCCCCACACTAATGAAGGTTGGTAGATGGTCTGGCAAAGACTCGTTGAGTGCGCTGGTCTTAAGCACCGGCAACCAAATCACCATCAGGTGCGGATAATAGGCAGTATGATGAAGCTCCGCCCAGAGGAGGAGACCCCAGCTCTGTGGAAAAACACCTGGACCATGACAAGGTTATGATGGGACTATCATCTTCCTAATCATTACTGCCTGGGACCAAATGTGTTTTAATTGTGGCGACTGGTTTTGAGAGGGCACTTTACCCACAGGCATAGTGATGGAGAGTGGACAGGCAAGTGGGATGCTCTCCAGCAGCTGCTTCCAAATCCAGAGTTTTCCATGGGAGCTTGACACGGAGAAGGATCTGAAACAAGGGCACAAGAAGCAAGTGTAAGTAAAGACTAACATGTTGGACTGAACCAGTCTTTAAATAGGCTCGTCACTGGTAAGCTGATGAGAAGCTGGTGTGCCAGCCAAAGAAGGCTGAGAGTGGACATGGCTTTCAGAAGTCCTCCAGAGAAAGAGAGCGATCGAAGGAATCAGAAACGAGGGATGGCCAATAGGGCGCGATGACAGGAACGGTCTGATAGGCTTCAGTCAGACCTCAGAGTCCATCATAACACAGAAGTCATAACGGAAGAAACCACTGGATTCATTTCTATGACTGTCCTCACAGATCTGACAGAGACTGAGAACATGTTAGCTCATTTATTTGATATTTTGGAGTTTATTTATGTCTTGCTCACATGCAACGCTCAGCAGGGGTTCCACAGGGCCGAGTAGTCCGGCACATATACTGTGTTCATGCTTCCCTCAGGCATTATTATTTGAAAACGCTGCATTCATTGTCGTTGCATGTAGATAATTTATCTAAGCAGCTCGATGACACAAATTAAATATTTAAACTTCTAACATCTTTTAAAGATATAAAGGTTTGGCTCACTTATCATTTTTACATCTAAGTTCATAAAAAATCAGATGTTTTTGCATCTGCATGTTGACTTTGTGTCCTCTCGCGGCTGTAAACAATGCTTTGCTTTCTCCAAGTATCTCTGGCATATGTGGAGTTGCTGGTTCCACCACAGGATTTCTTCTGTTGTTGTTGCTTTTTGTGTCCTTATCCATTTCACTTTTCTCTTTGCCTTCGTTTTATTGCAAACTGTGAATCTTTCAAAAACTGTTGAAAAAATTAAACTGTTTCCCAGCCTGAAGGTGTGACGGGTCGAAGGATTATGGACTAATTCATATAAGTTGATATATTGACGAAAATAATGTAAATATGGTAAGAAAATGGTTAAGAGGTTATTATTTTTCATGTTATATTAAGAGTTTTCAGTTTATTTAAGAGAACAGCAATCTATACATCACTGATCGGCTAGTAAGCCTTTTCTGGGATGAATTAGTAGTGTCTCTATTCTCCACTGAGGGGCTTTGTGCAATAAACGACTGCATGAAAGAAGCAAGTCAAAATCACTCTCGTGATTCTTTTCCCTTGTTTTCAGGTAAAAGTGTTTAAAAGTTGATGTATTTGCAGATATTTAAGAGGAAACTGTTCATTGTTTTGTAGAAGCATTATGTTACAGTAGTTTTGTGCTTTGAGCCTCAGTTTTGTATTGTATAATGTCCATTAAGCTAATGGCAGGAGAAACGTGGCTGTTGTTGTCCATTTGGGGAGGAAACATGTTCCGATATATGTAAGGTAAGCACTTTATTTAGCTTTTCCTTCCACTCTGTGACACTGAGCAGTACAGGATGTGAAATGCTAATGTTCATTTAAGAGGTTTAAAAACAAATAAAAGAATTTTACAACGATCCTAAAATGCACAGGCAGCCAGTGAGTGAAATTAAAATGGGGGTAATGTGCTCAGACCTTTTTGTTCCAGCTAAAAGATGTGCTGCACAACACTGCAGACGCCTAATGGACGCATCACTGACCCCACAATAAAGTGCGTTACAATAATCCAGCCGAGATGTAACAAAGGCTCTGACCTGGACGTGGACGATGTGATAAGTGTTCACTGTGTTATTTGTACAATCATTAACATGTTGCAATGCAGTCAGTCTTCTTCTTTGTTTCAGTGGAACTATTGCGACATGTTTTCCATGTTTTCTTCTTCTACAGTGATCAGATGATTAAATGTGACAGGTTTATAACCTGTAAGGAAATCATTTATATAACTAATGAAACCTTTCAGAGTTCATTTTAATCTTTTCTTAATTAGAACAAAATTAACAATCCCTTCAAAAAATGACTTTGATGTTATTGCTGCTGATGTTGTGGTCAAATTAGCCCCAACATCTCAGACTATGATGATTTATCTTTATTTAAATGATTCTACAGGTTCTAGTTTCATTGACCATCCAAGTCAAACTCACACATCACTGCTTTAACCCTTGCACACACATTTAGACACAGGAAGCGCAGTTTCCAGGGTTCAGCATTTCTTCAAAAACACTGGGCATCAATGCTCACTGTGTACAAGCAGTGACATCGCCACAGCGCTGTAGCTTTTACTGCTGAGGGCGAGCGCTCTGTGTCGGATCCTCCTGAATCAAAGGTGTGGCCATTCAACTCACCAGCACTGATGAAGGCAGAGAAGAAGCAAAGAACCTGAATGAAAGTGAATTACATTGCAGCTGCTGTCTTCACTTAAGTAAACAATGGTTACATTTACGTCCATCTTTAAATTCTTCAAAGACACTTCCTATGTTTCCGTATTGCTTTAACTCTAACTCCTCATGACCGGTTTTAGAAACAGAGGGGAAGTAAAGTGTTGCATTGTCCAGTGACTTAACTGCCCCACACCCCGAGACATACACGTGGTGAGCATGTACCCACATTTACATGCCCACGGGTCTCAAGCTAAACCTTTTTGTAAAAATCAAAATAAACAAATGCATCGAGCGTACGGATTTGCAGCCAGTAGCAGAAGAACCGTTAAGGTAGTAAAGAATTAGGCAGAGCCAAGATCTCTCAGGTCCCTTTACCATTTCTTTACACTCTTAAGTGATAACGGCAGCAGACGATGTTCACGCCTCATTTCATTTCATTATCGTGTCCCATTTGCCCCATCGCCTCAGTTCTTGGACTAGACTTTTATCTCAGCATGCAGGCAATCGCTCATAGACAGCAAACATAATGGAAGTAGGGGGATTGTCTAATCAAAGGTTTGTGAAACCAATTTGCAATGCTTTGGAAAGAGCACTCCAGAGAGGAAGCATTCACCAGTGACTACAGAGGGAAAACCCTGCATCACGCTGGGATTATGATACAGACTCTCAGTGCTCGCCTGACTTTTACCACAATAATAACAACAACAACAATAATAATAATAATAATAATAATAATAATAATAATAATAATTTCAGACACATGCATGAACTCAGTTTCAGGTGAATCCTGGTTGGAATGAGCAGCAGTGAAGACTACAGAAGACTCATTCAGTTCAACAAAGACAGCCTTCATAACCTGTGAAAAACTAAATGCACCTCATAATTCAACAAATCCTAGAATAGCAGCAACATTTTTAAACAAGAATTTTCATCATCATTGTGAAGCAAATTCTGTTCCCTGAGCTTTGAGCAGCTCTCCTCAGGTCTGAGCAGCTTTTTTCTGCTGTAGATTTGCTGGTGTCCATCCATCCATCTTCATCCGCTTTATCCGAGGCCGGGTCGCGGGGGCAGCAGCCTAAGCAGAGAGGCCCAGACCTCCCTCTCCCCAGCCACCTCCTCCAGCTTATCCGGGGGAACACCAAGGCGTTCCCAGGCCAGCCGAGAGATATAACCGCTCCTGGCCGCCACCCGGCACACAATGCACCCGACCCCTATGGCGCCTCCTGCAGGTGGTGGGCCCATGTCTCCTCTTCGGGCTGTGCCCGGCCGGGTCTATGGGGCCCGGCCACCAGACGCTCGCCCTCGGGCACCCTCCCCGGGCCTGGCTCCAGGGCGGGGCCCCGGTAACCCTATCCCAGGCAGGGTAAACTGTTCCCTCGATGTTCTCTTCATAAGGGTCTTCTGAATCGCTCTTTGTCTGGTCCCTTACCCAGGACCAATTTGCCATGGGAGACCCTACCAGGGGGCAAAAGCCCCCAGACAACATAGCCCCTGGGATCCCTGGGACACACAAACCCCTCCACCATTATAAGGTAGCGATTCATGGAGAGGATTTGCTGGTGTGACTGGGACTAATAAACTTGCAGTGCACCTGTTCCTACACGTGAATTTTCTCAAGTATCAAAAAGCACAAAATGCAAAAACATTGAAAGTGAAGCAGCAGTGAAAAACCACACTTTGTGTTATTCCTAAGAGCAGGAAACTGGGACTTTGGGCCCCTGAGAGTTTTTAAATACCACAGGTTGCTTGAATGGTGTTGCTGACCAGTGTGTAGCTATTTTCTAATGGCTGCTTCCAGGAGGATAATGTGTTATATGTGAGGCTCAGATAATGTCAAACTTATCTGGACCAGATCTCAGTCCAACAGATCTCCTCTATGATGTGGTAGAACGGCAGATTAATATCTTTGCCACATCATAAATCGTTCCATTATTGCTGTTGGTAAATTTGTATCTCAGTGTTCAGGAAGTATATCTATGTTTTACCCTGTGAGCATCTCCGTGTATGTAAGCAGGATCAATAACACAATACTGGACCAGCTCTTAGGAAGTCCTGATACATTATTGCCAGGCGTTAAAGAACAATCTGGAACACCTTCATGTCCTGATCCGTGGGAGTACCTGGAGGCGTTTTCCTTCTGTGGCTGCTGAGCCATCTCTTTGGGGCGGAGACTTAAGTGCTTCATCTGAGCCTCTTCTGCCAGCAATGAGCGGGAGACCTACTTAAGCTGACTCGACTGCTTCTCCTCGCCAGTTTGATTTACTCTTCTCGGTGGTGAATGACGTTTGCCCTTCGTGGTTTTCCTCGTGTGATTTATCTCTTGGAGTAATTTCTGTCTTCCCTTCATTCAGCGGAGTTCCAACCCTGGCTTCACCTTACTGGGACAGTCTCTGTCTCCCTGCCTGCTCACTCGCCTGCCCTCCGACCTCCACGCTTCAGCTTGAGACCCCCCAGACGCTTTCCACGGACCTTCTAGTTATCAAGCTCCAGTTTTCTCTTCAGACTTTAACTACCTCTCCCTCTGTTACAGAAAATTACCCCCGCCTCTCTGACCTCTTCCCCATTCCTGCAACTAGCCTCCCTCGTCACTTTAGGTCACTGTTCCAGATAAATATCACTGTAAAGCATTCCTCGCCGTGTTTGTCTGCGTTTTTGGCTCCACTTTCCTGGGCGAACCTTTCGACTCATGACACTTTAGTAATTCCATGATACATAAAGCTGTTGAGTAAGTTGATCTATTGTGTCCTTCAGCCTGGAATTGCTTCCAGCTGAAAGTAGGGAGATACTTGCTGAGTAATAGGAATTTAATGTCATCCCAAACTTCCACTCCTTCCTTTATTTTACTCTTCCACCTTTTTTTCATGCTAACATTTTGAACACAGTATGGTTCTTTAGTACCACAGGATGCATATGTACCGAGGGTACAACTCTTCTAATTACACAGCGCCAAATCACAGCAACAGTCGCCTCAAGGTGCTTTAAGGCAGACGCTACAATAATACATAGAGAAAACCCAACAATCAAATGATAGTATGATATGTATAACAGCCAACACCTACAGGTGTCCCAGCAGTCCCCTGGGCCATGGACCGGAGTCGTTTGGGCCACGAGAGTTGATGCTCGGGTATGAAATTTATGGTTTTCTGGGTTTTTAGCGTTTTTTTTTTATCGTTTTTATCGCTGGTCTTTTCCTGTGTTATGAATAAATCTTCTTTTTTTGGTACTGGTTTTATTTTGTTGTATTTATCCGCAACACCTTAAAGGCCGGTCCATGAAAATCTTGTCGAACCTAAACTGGTCCGTGGTGCAAAAAAAGGCTGAGGACCGCTGCTCTCGTCTGTCCCTGTCTGAGAGCAAAAAGGACGCGTGGCAGCCACACTACCTCCACCCTAACTCGCTGATAAGAAAGGCGGTGTTGCTGCTGTGATGGCTAATATTATATAAAGCTACATACCTTGTCACGATCTTAGTTCTGCAGCCGTACTACTGTTTCAGTCTCTTTTAGTCAGAGTCAATGTTCATGTTTTAAATAAAGGCCAGCCTCGTGTCAGTCGCTTCAACGTTCTTTGTAATAAAGGAGTTCATGTTTAGCTACATGGACTGACTGTACATGTGGGGTTTTTGTTGTTGTTTAGTTACCATAGTATGAAGCTGGGTCTCAAGTAATCCTGCTGATATCAGTAGCACACATAACTTTCTGGTATTGTGAAATTCCCACACTGCTGCTCTACCTGAGCTTAGGGTTCCCACATCTGCCACTGTGTCCGCTATGCCCAGATTAGTATTTTGCTAAATCTTTTGATCTGTGCTAGACTGTTTATATTTATACCAAGACGTGGCAGAAAAATGTCAAAATCCTGAGTTTTGTCTGTGCATTCAGCTTAATTTGAAAGAAAACAACCTTTGGCACTGGGCACAGGGGAAGGACACGCTCTGCACACACCCTTCTAGTTTATAATATGAATACACATTCAGCTTTCATTGTGTTGGTTATGCATGAACACTGTGCCTCTTCTCTAGGGAGGAAAGAAAAACAGACAAGGTATCAGTGGGCACTGACCTGTGAAGGTCAGCTTTTACCATCTCCTCATATTTCTTCATTTGGGAGACTCATAGTGGTCACACAGACCAGGGGAAGATAAATCGTCTGTCGCTCAGATTTATAACTTTTGTCCAAAGCCATCACCCTGTGTGCTCACAGCCCCAGTTTTCATTCTGTAAACATAAATAGCTTTGTTATCCAATTTCATATTTACAGAACTAACCAGACGTGTTTGAGAACACTTATTTCAACAGTTTCTTTCTTGATACTGAATTTAAAGCTGCAAAGTTGTGGGCTGAGCATGTTGTGCTATTGTTAGAAAACAGGCTCAGAAATTCCTCTTTGGAGAAGTGTGAAATTGATCTGGCACTCACTGAAAGGCATGTGAGGAATTCACTGATTAAAGGAGACATCCCTTCCCCTCACCAGCTCTGGATTAATAGCCATCACTTCTGCTATTCTAACAGCCAGTGGTTTTGTTCACTATGGTCCCCTGCCTTTGTGAGTCTGCAGCAACCTTAACTTTGTGTACAACTTAGAGCAACCTGCTCCATGATTATGATTCAGTGGCTGTGTCCTCTGAATCGATCAAGAGAGCAAGATTATCGGCCTGCAGGGTTGATGGAAGTTATGAATTATTAGGTGGAGAGGAAAGTAATATTGGAGGACTGAGGATTGAGGACCTGCAGCAGAAATGACCAATGACTGCAGTGCTATGGTATAAAACACACATTGGTATGATTTATAAGGTAAAGGGAGGCCCCTGGAGAAAGGCCAAGGCTTATGCAATTAGGCCAGACTAGTCAAGCCCAACCTTTTCACAGTACTTATAACACCTTCAGTCATAGAGAAATCTGCTCCACTTTAGTTTGATGGATGCATTTACAAGTATTGTCACAGCTGCATCAGTGCT
This sequence comes from Pundamilia nyererei, assembly GCF_000239375.1. Taxonomy (NCBI): domain Eukaryota; kingdom Metazoa; phylum Chordata; class Actinopteri; order Cichliformes; family Cichlidae; genus Pundamilia; species Pundamilia nyererei. The sequence goes on along the minus strand of NW_005187640.1, from coordinate 391,588 downwards.
TGCAGCCTCTAGCACGCCCGGCTGCTAGAGATTACACGTACATGCTAGTGTTTGTTTTGCCCAGAGGGTGAGTGCAGTCCCGCGATGAACACTCGGGACTTTTTCAAACCAGCTGTCACGACTATTCTACTTATTTAAGCTGAGCTATGTTGGTGGTGTTTTAACTGGTGTAACTAAAGAAGTTTCAGAGATGAATAAAATATTTTCTTAGTGCGAGATGGACATTAAACAGCCTCGTAGTCAGCTTTCGATCAAAATAGAGGGCTGTGTATACAACTGTGGAGTGAATTTAAAGGCTGATCCACAAGTTTAAAAAAGTCTGCAGTGATTTGTGTGTCATTGTAGACATTTGTACAAATGCATGCTCTGATCCAAACGCTAAACAAAAGCCTCCTTTGCTGAAATCCATGTAATACTATAGTGTCAGGGTTCAGGCTGGAGATGGCTTTTTCTCCTTTGCAGGTAGATGGGTTGGCAGGCTTACCTGTACCTGAGGGGTGGAGCCTTCTGTGTATGAGGCTTGGCTGTGGTTCTCTGCCAGATGTGCCGTCACCCTTGATGGTAAATTGGATCTCCTCGTTTGTTTGTCTCTTGTACTTACATGAAAAGTAATCCCTGATTCTTGTTTCGTGACAGGGTATTCCACTCCACACCAGACCTCCAACCTGCTAGCTCCCAGACCTCAACTAAGGCTCTAGTCTCTCATTCCAGTATATGCTTTACTGGCCCAATGTGATCAACCTTTCAGACAGACTCTCGATAACTGTCACTTTTGCTTTTTCTGTTACCTTACCATTCACTCTTTGTAAATAAAAACCTTTTCTGCACGATCGTAGTGCTCCTTCAGTTTCTCCTGCCGATCTCTCGTCTATCTCGAGTGTCCTGTCTGTTGTGTTTCCTAGCTAGCATGCGCCTGTGTAGTTTCTTATATTCTTGTTTCCTGAAAGTCCGGCAGTAAAGCTGCTTTTGGGTTCAGTCCTGCATCTGAGTCCACAACTCTGCCTGCCACACATGACAGCCAAATCAGCACACATGACAGCCAAATCAGCACACATGACAGCCAAATCAGCAACCAAGGTAACAACAACTGAGCCAAGGTGTGAAACTGGGTGTGGGTCCCAATCAGCCAGAGTTTCGGGTGTGTTCATTGTGAAACCTGGCCCCACCTTTTCATGTGAATTCCTGAGGTCAGATGGCCCAGGATGTGAGTGGGCGTTAAGGCGTCTGGGAAGGATCTCAAAACTGGATTATAGATGGCAGAGAGTTGGTGTCGTAAACATACCTGCACCAATGGCTTGGTGGTGTTTCAGGGTAGGATAGCTGTTAGGTTGAAATTGTTAAATATTGTCATTGTGCTACTTAAATTTGTAAGTCTTGGTTCAAACTGTATGATCAAAGACATCCCCGTGTTTCTGACCCCCTCCCCAGCCGGTTGAATGGTGGGGGAGGCTGTAGTGTTTTATTATAGGCTCATCCTATGTGAAGGTTCTGTTTCCTTGCTTAGTAACTTCCTGGCTTTATGACCCTTTTGGTGAGCAGGAGGTCACACAAACACAA
>NW_005187640.1:383103-390011 GCF_000239375.1 Pundamilia nyererei | reverse complement strand
AAACAAAACCTGTGTGTTAACATCAACTTCACATTTGAAACTCAATTTTCCCACTTATAATGCAATCTGTGTTATAACAAACAAAACTTAAGACAGAACAGTTATCAGTCATGTGCTTCCTACAAAATTTCCATATTTTTAATTTCATGTTGATCCTCCTGAACATATAAAAAACATTTATTTAATATCATATTCATTACTATTTCTTAACACATTCATTCTCTAATTCTCTAAAACACGTCTCTCTCTCTCACCCGTTGCACACTACACACATCAGCCAATTTCCTTTTATGGGCATGGAAACATGTTCACTTCCTGCTAGACACACACACACACACACACACACACACACACACACACACACAGAGTGTTCTCAGAATAAAAGGCTGTTAGGCTGTTTATTTTTAGTTGGCTAGGAAGCCGGTGAGGAGCGCTCAGCTCTGAGAGCCTGGTTCTGACCAGACTCCCTTGAAGCCCGGTTCCGTCATTGTCTTGCTTTCTTCATGGGTGATAAGTCTCTAAACATGCGGGCCTGTGGAAGCGCAGAGCCAACAATAGCAAAGCCCTCTTTTCCACTTCTTCCATGTACAAATTGGCCACGATGGGTGAAACTGGGAGCCCATGGCACACCCATGTTTCTGCCTGTAGAACTGACCCCTGTATGTGAAATTGGAATGAAGACACAGTTCAAACACACTTGGTCGGTCCTGTTGCTGAGGTTGGGGTCATCCTGTAATCTCTTACGAACTACCTTAATGGGATGCAAGTGAAGAGATGTAACGTCGTACGAGACCATGGTTTCATCTGCCTCCATCATGACATCTCTCACCTTCTCAACACAATCCAAGGTGTTCTGGATGTGGTGTTCAGAGCAGATTGGGGATCGAAGCCAGAAACTTGGAGATGTTATAGGTGACCGAGTTGATCATGCAGACAATCGGTCTTAAAGGTGCACCCTGTTTATGTATCTTTGGTAAACCATGCAGACTTGGTGTAGACTCCCCTGGGTACAGCCTGTGGTATGAGGTCCGGTCAGTAGCCTTCTCTTTGTCTATCACCCTCGTCCTGTAACCACTTCCTCGTTTCAGGGGCTCATAAGTATTTTTGTCACTGAGTTTCAGTCATTGTGCAAAGGGACCTGCAGTCAGCTGAGAGTGAAGGAGTCACTTGGATGAGTGACGAAATGTTTCTCCCACTGAAAACATCCAGATGAACAGAGGCGAATTTTGAGGATACAATGATTGCAAGCACCGCAAAGTGCACGAAAACGCATAATTTACTAAATATCTTGATAATTAGAGCATGACCATTGTTATATTTACAGAGTTAGCAACAACAGGCAGATGAACACGTATACGTATGCTAACTCACTGTCAGAGCATAAAAAATGATTTGCTGCTAGTCCAAAAGTCTTCTTTCATCCTGGAGTCAAACTAATAGAATATTTGATTTTTATGATCAGTTTGGTTTTGGCATTTTTGATGGATTTTATGTCGTCTGGACAAAACTCTGTGTGTCTCTGTTTCTGTCGGCCAGTCAGACTCTGATCAGTTCAGAGTCAGTAAATCTCTTCTTATTAAAATGTTGTTCTAAACCAAAGAACAGGTAAAACATTTCCAGTATTTACAGCAAAAGTCATGGTGAGAAAGATCCAAGTGGTGTTGAAACTAAAGTAAATCATTTTTATTGGGAACCATGAATGGAAGCTGTGAAGATTTCATTTTGGACTCAAAGTGAACAGAGAGACGGTCTTGAAGCCTGAAGCCATGCCATTTAATAACCATGGCAAATCACTAAATACAGCACATTAGAAGACGATGAATGCAAATTTGGAAATATGTCTATCTGTTGTTCCATATGTATAATTTGGCTATTTTCTCTGGTAGGTTTCTCTGGTCCCTTGCAGTTATGGTGGAATGGCATTAAACCAGGAAGATCTGGGTCATGCTTCTGTTCACGTCCTCTGCTGTAGGGCACTGCTCTCCTGCTCAAACTGTGGAGTATTATTGGTGCTTCATAGCTTTTAGATGCACGCTACAATAAAGAGGCAGAGTTTAATCTTTATATATTTTTAACATCGTTAAGTGTCCTTTGACTTATTATGCTACTTCAAAGACATAATAGATGAAGAAAATATGCATGAATAAATGTTAAATGATGACCATGAAGCGGTCCTCGCTCTGATGTTAAAGATATGTAAATACATGAGTGCATATTTGCAATATGTTTTTGTTAATTAAATCCCCCAAAACAATGACGTACTGCACCTTTAAGCTTTCTGCAGAAAATGTGAGTCAGCTGAAATGTGATGGTGCGGTGTTCAGACTGGCCGTCCCAGTCTCAGAGCCCTCCTGTGATGAGCACAGAGGATGAGGCCTCAGTCCTCCCCGAACAATAAAATACAGAAATTACAACAAAAAAACTGCATTTTGTGTCACAATAATCACTTTTATATGAAAACCTGAACAATTAAAAGTATGGAAACAGAATAGATATGATTTCCAGGAGAATATAAATTTCTTTTATCTGCAGCTATAATTTCCATCTCCTTCTCTTTGTGTTTATTTCATTTTCTTTTTAGTTCCACAGTTTTGACATTTAACATCAAAACTCTACTCATGCTGTATTTTTTCCCTGCAGAAAACTCTCCAGAGTTGTCACAGTGAAATGTGCGATTGAGCCCACTCACAGTGGGACCTCCCTAAACGGAGTCAGCAGGAGTCGTGCCAGCGTCCCCCGAGTACACAGGAGGGATATTAGGCTGCGTAACAGAGAGCGCAGCTCATGTCACAGATGGCACTTGTATGTGTTTTTCATATGCACATATTGCCGTCTTCATACTTTGTTATTTAAGTCTGACTGGCCTTTTCAATGCTACCAAAACCTTTCCAGTCTCATATATTTGTTTATTTTTCTACACATTTGTTCACCGTCCATCTATGCATGTTACTTCCACACTGCTGTGGTAGAAGATGAATAACAAGAGGCTGTTCTCCTGTTAATGCATTTGAAAGACTGGGATATAGTAAGTGTCCCATAGGGCTCTTTGCTGGACCCAAAGATAATTTACACATTTTTAAAGTAATAAAGGCGCATATTGCTTATGAAAATGTGCAAATCGAATATCTAAACATGTATTCAGGCTTTTCTATTCTCCCCTGCAGGGAGGGAGTGTTCACTTCAAACTGGTGACCGTAGACACCAGCAACAGTTCAAGCTCATTTCGTTTTGGTGAAAATCAGGTCAAAATCACACCAAATGGGAAAATCTATTTACTTTATACTCCCATCATATTTAGAATAGAATAGAATAGAATAGCTGAGCACCCTGCCTACCATGTTGTTATGCCGTACGTTAGGATGCTCTCTATGGTGGCTCTGTAAAATGTCACCAGCAGCCTCTCCTCCAGGTTGTTCCTCCTGAGCACTCTCAGAAAGTGGAGACGCTGCTGGGCCTTTTTAACCACCGCTGTAGTATTTGCAGTCCAGGAGAGGTCATCAGAGATCTGCACGCCCAGAAACCTCATGGAGCGTACCCTCTCCACACAGCTCCCGTGAATGTAAAGTGGGGCCGTGTCTGCTCTGCCCTTCCTGAAGTCCAAGATAAGTTCTTTAGTTTTCGTGGTGTTCAGTTGGAGGTTGTTAACTGAACACCACTCAGTCAGTCTGTTGACCTCATCTCTGTAGTCTGACTCATCCCCCCTTGAGATGAGTCCAACCACTGTGGTGTGGTTTATGACCACACCAACCTTTATGATGGACTTTATGATTTCCCACAATCATAACTTCATACACTGGGCCTTGTGGGATAATGAGTAGTTAGGTTGACTAAGCATTACTTTGACTTTCATCACTATTGACAAGATCAAATTAAGAAATCAAATTACGTATAATAAATCATAAATGAACGGGTATGGAGAGACCTGTTAAACACATTCTTTACTTTTTTCAACACAATGCTCTACAACGTCACAATGTTGCCATGAAGGTTTGGGAAACACACACTCCATGAATATGAAGATCATAAAAACACCATGTTAGTGTGTAACACTTCAACATCATAGCTCGAAGGAAAAAGCTCAATACTACACAGACGTCCATGTTAACAGTGCTGACGTGGTCATAAATGATCTATTAAAACTATTGATGGGATCAGGTTGACGTTGTAATAACAACATCATAAAACACCAGGGTTGTAATATAACCCTCGCAGTGCAAAGTAATGCAAATGTTAAGTTTGCTTTTGAGGGTGCTGTGTTTCATTTTTTCACTTGAATAAAAATCATTTTAAACATTATGACAGCTGAAAACAAACGACTGGCACAGCTGTTTTCAGTTACTGATCACTGAAAGTGCTTAAAGCCACATTCATCTTGTCCTTTACAATTAATAATGCTCATTTAGCATGTATCCCCTCCTGCAGCCATCTAAGAATGACCTGTTAACCTCATGTGCATGTCTTTATATATGGGGAAAGGCTAAAATACCAGGAATAGACTGCTTCAAGCACAGGGTAAACAGGACCACCTTTGGCCAAAGGTTCTGTAAATATATGTAAATATATCAAATCAATAACTGAGCCTGGAAGTAATTTGGAATATTTAACTTGTCTGTTTTTTCTGCAACAATTTCAGCAGCACCTCTAAGGGTATAGATCCAGTGACATCCTTAACCTCCTAAGACCCGAACTCTTTCATGGCCTGCAACTTCAAATTCTCTTTGCTTTGGGCTGATGGGGACCTGATGAATGTAACAAAAAATAATTACCTGATTTTTGTTTCTGAGAAAAATGAGATCCACATAAGAGGACATTTGTTTTAAATTTTCAGAGCAGTGGCAGTATAACGTCCTCGGAAGTGGATTTCAGGCCCTTGTAGAGCAAAATTTAATATTTTGGTCTAGACAGCCCAAAATATGATGTCCACATATGTGGACGTCAGGTCCTAGGAGGTTAAAGGTACACGGTTTTCTTTTCCCCAGTGTGACTATTTTAGTATTCCAGTGAGCTGTCAATAAATGTTAAGTACAACACAACCTTAAATCAAAGATTCTAATCATGGCGTGTTTGACTGCAGATTGGTTGAAATGTGACAGGATTAAAGGCTGGAGGCAGAGCAGCTAGCAGCTATATAAATGCAGGTCCATTTAGCATGAGCACTCCACGCTGGCAGTCACAAAGCTAGGACCTGTTTATATGGAATCTATCTGACATCCCCAAACGATCAGAAAGACACAGTGAGGCCAAAATGAATGTAAGAGACTTGATTTAAAAGGTAACATCCAGAGTCAGAAGCTTGTTAAAGCATTTTCCTGAATGCAACCAAAGCCCAACACTAAGTGATTTTTCAACTCTTCGCTTCCACGTGGTTAAGGGTCCTCGGGGAAGACAGTGAACTTTAAATGGTTCCCAGTGGCGGAGAGTGTGCAGTGAAACTATTTCTACATGTCAGAACTTACTGTGAAATCATAAGAACTGCAAGTTGTCTTCAATTTGAATAAAATAGATGATGTTTTTGGATCTTTACGTTCATCAACATAATGCCCATGAGCAAACAAACCGTTTCATTCTGTTGGTGTCACTTTGTCTTTGTTGTGTTCTGTCCTTGAGAGTCAGACATCTTTCTTTGACTGCTGTTGAAGCACTGGATGCATCAGACAGCTGAAGCTGCTGATCTTTCCCATGTGTGGTTGCTATCACGGCTTCTCTACCAGTTTCAATATTTTGGTCCATTTTTCCCCGAGTCACCTGGTAAAAACACCGATGATCTGTGCAAATTACTGCATGCTTTAACCAGTTTACATAATCAATGGAGATAAAAATGTGTGTATCGTTTGGAAACACACTGAGTGTGTGAGTTAATTATGCCAAAGCAGAAACTCCCACAGACTATAATCATGAAAGTAGCCTTAATACCACTCTCTGTGACGCCCGGCGAGACGTTGCTCTTTCCTAATTCCACAGCAAATAGCATTCCCAGGCACATTTCTCATTCATAGCTCTGAAATGTGTTCATGGTGTGAAAGAGAGTCACTCTGATTACACCCGCAATGTCATTTAGATAATAAGTGGTTTATGGCACAGTTTCAATCGCAGTACTTACACAGTAATTATAATCAGTTATAAAAATAAAGTTTTTTATCTAACATTTTAAGTGTGATTCCTTTGGTCAGTTTTGCTCTCCTCTGTCTTCATGGGCTATTTCGTTGTGCAATGTGAAGACCTTTCTCTGCACTTCAGTGGAACAAATATTCATAAATCATTTGAAAATGGCTCCATTTACGAGTCATTTGGTGCAGCTGCCTTGATGTGAGAGGCTTGAGCTGTTCTGTGCAGATGCCAGACAATAACGGCTTTGGTGTCAAAGTGCAAGTGAGATAAATGACTCACAAGCATCTGCTTTTGAGCAACTCCTCCTCTAACGATCACTGGGTCGTGGACGTTTCCAAAGCTTTGGTGGCAATTTTTTTAACTGCAGGGTTTACTGATTTAATTAACACCTCACTTCTTTCACAAGCAAAAGTTTGTACTGAATCACTTTTAATATTGCTATTGAGCAGCTTATTCAGTGCCAGAGGACTCTTTTTCATTTGCAAGCAAACTGGTGGAGAATAAAACTGGTGAGAATTAATTACCTATGGTTGAAAAAAATCCGCAGCTGGGAAGAGATGCTAAGGAAAAAGCACGTATAAAGAGAGAAACCAGTTAAGAGAAATGCTCATTTTCTCTGTTATTTTAACGAGCGGCTGTTTTAGACACATCAATTTTATGAGGAAAGAATCTATCTGGAGTTTAGATAGTTTCAGAGTTTGTCTATTAGGTTATTTTGACGCTCTAGTAGCACTGCAGTCCCCCAAATCCAATAATGCAGGTTTAATGGTGTCCTGAGCCACGCAGTCCATCCATCCATC
>NW_005187640.1:377027-380964 GCF_000239375.1 Pundamilia nyererei | reverse complement strand
ATCCATCCATCCGTCCGTCCGTCCATCCATCTGTCCATCCATCCGTCCATTCATCCATCCATCTATCATCCGTCCGTCCGTCTATCCATCCGTCCGTCCATTCATCCATCTGTCCCTCCGTCCATCCATCCATCTGTCCGTCCATCCATCCGTCCGTCCATCTGTCCATCCCTCCTTCCATCCATTGAACAACTTCACCAACTTAGGGGGAGCTGGGGTCTGTCCCAGCAGTAGTAGGGAATAACATTACAGCCTCGACTTCTCCTCTTTGAAACGTTTTGGCTGACTAAAGTGGGATGGCTAACAACAGTCACCTCCTTGTTGCTGCAGTGACGTCTCTCACAGAGAGACGTAGCTGTAGGCTAATGTGGAGTAACCTGCTGTTCTCAGCTCTTCAGCCTCTCTCTGCTCTTCTGAGTAAGGGGGTGTCTCGAGGGTACTATTGGCCCCTTCTCTAATATGATTTGCCCCAAGGTCCTACTTCACCAATCCCTTTGGACCAGATTTAACTTTGCTATGTCCAACACCACAGGAAGGGAATAAAAGGGACTAATAGGAAATTAACTATGTATATTTCCAAGTCAGTAGACATTTAATGTATGTTTGTTATGGAACGTGCAGGCTCTACTTTGCCATACTGAATACAATTATTGTACTTTTTAGTATTTATTTTAAAGCTTTTTTCTTGTTTTTGCCTGTCCTGTCCGACACTGTAGCAATCACAATTATTGCCTGAAGGCCAAGAAAAATGCCCAGCAGATTATTTTCTCAGGTGGATCATCACGGCTTTGCTGTCCACTTGATTGTCATAGTTTGTTCAATCTTTATTATTATTATTATTATTATTTTACTTTTGACTTATTACAGTCGGAACGCACAGGACCGTGGGATAAGAAAGGGAAAGACGAAGACAAGATATGTTGGGAAGAAGCTCAAAAAAAGCAGAGGGGCAGAGAGCAAAGACACTACAAATCAGTTTGATTACCTGCTGGAAAAAAAACAAGCAAAAAGAGAACAGCAGGGAAACCACAGCAACAACTAACATAAGCATGAGTAATAAATACTGAATGTTACTGAGCAGAACACAGACCGACAACAGACCATATGTTTAGAGGCAGCAACCAAAGAGGATAGTGTGTGTCTGTGCACACCTGTGTGTGTGAGTGCGCTTGTATTCACAGGGTTTCTCCACGTAACTGACTGATACTGGGTGTGGGGAGCCATAGCCCCGCCCCCCAGGACATGAAGCAGGCATGGAAGAGATCCAGGCCCCAGACATCTAGAGGCCCCCAGAGCACAAGAGCCCAAGGAGGACCACCGGAGGGGCAGCCGCCCCGGCCTCCTAGAAAAGATCTGAGGAGAGCCCCAGATGGGTTAGGGTTAGGCTCACCCAGCAGCCACAGTGCAGAAGCCACAGGGGGCTGCAGCGACGTGCATTTTAAAGCCTTTATTACTTGTTATTCTGCACATAAATTATATATAAGATAATATATTAGCTATATTAGCTCGATATTAGATCAAGCTACCGAGCATTTATAAGTAGTTACAAATCATCAAGACCTGCAATGATCCAGAAATACTTCTAGTCTACACAGCGAGTACATTTAATGTAGGCTGAATATGTTTTGATTACATAATTTTTGCAATATTTAGTTATTTAGTTAGTATTAAAACTTTGAGTTTAATACAAAGTTTAAAATAAAATAATAAATACCCAACAAAAAAATGATGTTTAAAATTGTTTTTAAACACGGGGCTGCACATGAGCATAAATCAATACATGCCCATGCTGGCTGGCCCAATTGAGCCACTGCAATAATGAGTTGTAAAGTTAATTACCAAATATTTTGCCATGATAACTGTGTAGCCAAATCTGATATTGTAAACCAATACCTTTGTCACCTCAGCAGTCAGAAAGTATCACAGTGGATTCAGCTTTAAAGAAGTACACTGGCCTGTGACAACGCTAGCATAAGATTAGATGTAAAACTGTATCAGCTACAAGAACAGAAGAAAAACTCTTTCTATTGCTCCATAGGACTATTACCTGTCAGGAACTCCACAGTACTTTTGACACATTTTTTGCACATTTAACCACCAGATTTATCCCATTGACCGTTTATCTTTGTACTCATGTCAGCCTACAGTCCCTCTATTTCAGCGAAGAAACGCCCTCACAGATCAGAGAGCTGCTGATGTTACAGCAGCTGATACCACAGGACTCAAGGCTGGTGGAAATATAGACAGGCCTTTCATTTAAACTTGCAGCATCACAGACAATACTGCACCAGGGTGGCATGGCCGCAGTAACTGCAAGTCGGCAGCCACAACAAATTACTAGGACTCAAAAACAGGATGATAAGTTCCAAAGAATAGACTCAACTGAACCACGGAAAAGGATAATAAGGCTCAGGCAAAATCAATGAAGACAATAATGGGGGTATTAACAAAAGCAGAGTAGTTTCCCAGGTTTGGGGATGGTAAATGGTAAATGGCCTGTATTTATATAGCGCCTTACTAGTCCCTAAGGACCCCAAAGTGCTTTACATATCCAGTCATCCACACATTCACACACTGGTGATGGCAGCTACATTGTAGCCACAGCCACCCTGGGGCGCACTGACAGAGGCGAGGCTGCCGGACACTGGCGCCACCGGGCCCTCTGACCACCACCAGTAGGCAACGGGTGAAGTGTCTTGCCCAAGGACACAACGACCGAGACTGTCGGAGCCAGGGCTCGAACCGGCAACCTTCCATTTACAAGACGAACTCCCAACTCTTGAGCCACGATCGCCACGGATAAATAAAGTTATGACAGTGAAAGCTGAAGCAGAAACATGAAGCAGGTCATAGCACTCAGGTTTGGCTGTTGAGCTGAACACTGTTGTAATAACACAAACTCAAAATGATTTCAGAAAAGTTCAACTCATTAATAGGATTTTATGTTCTTAAAGGTCAGTTTCAGGTTTGGAGCCACCCCTTGTAATGTCACCCACGCCAAACACTAAGAGGCAGTCGAAGTTTTTGGCACATGCTGATTGGACCTGATGAGGTGACATTTGTTTTCCAGAGTTGACAGAATGGTGCTGAAGTCGGTTTGTGCAGAAAGAAAGTGAAAAACACAGTATGTAGTTAAGCTCCCTCTGAGTCAGTCGCTGTGTCCGCTGTCAAAGGGGCTGAAAAGAAATGGAGTAAGGTCAACTTCTTTGTGACAAACAACCTGCTGCATCTGTTGAGTCATGAGAGCTTACAGAGTAAAGAAAGGCAGGAAATTAGCTCTGTGAACGGATCTCAGTCGGTTTTTTAAAGACCGCTTTATATCGGGGACAGAAAACGTAGAAAGAAGGTTCAAAGCTAAAGATGGAGACATCGTTAATAGTCCATATATTAGCATATTTTGGCAGTCAGATACAAGCATGTTTGCTTTCAGTGATTACTTAGTTGGACAGCAGTGAGACGTAAAACAGGAGAATACTGCACTATATTCAGCTGTGTGTGGCTACTGAACATTTAAAGCAGCCGCTGAGAGTGTGACGCTGACTGCAGTGCAAATGTTTAGTATCATAATTAATGATCAGTCAGAGTAACAGTATGGCTCATTTATATTTATTCTTAGAGTCTGTTTTGAAATATTGATTGTTGATGAGCAGCAGTAGATCTCCGTGGCTCAGATATCTCATATTCCTTTGGTAACACAAGCATGAGAACTACAGAAACACTGCTGGGACTCTTCTTGTCACAACAATATAGAACATTAGACCAATCATCTGTTAATGTGAGGATCTAACAGGATTTAATGAGAGAGCACAACTGTGTGCACAGATACTGCTGTTACAACGGGTCTTATATTAGACAGATAGGTACATGCATGTGTGTGTGTGTGTGTGTGTGTGTGTATGTGCATGCATGAATCTCAGTCCTTCAGGTGGGCTAAACT
>NW_005187640.1:368450-375718 GCF_000239375.1 Pundamilia nyererei | reverse complement strand
GTATCGGACATAAAAAAGTGGTATCGTGCCATCTCTAGTATTTACACACATTCAAAAGTTACATTTAATGCAAATACTGCAATAAATGTACACAGAGACAGCCCCCACAGTCAGTATAATTTTTGTAAGTAACTCAGCAGAGATGAGAATAATAATTTGGAAGTTGGAGTTAGCATCATGTTCTTTCATAGCAGATAAATGTCTTCAGTACAAGGGTCTACACACTGTCCACACTGACAGTCAGGTGATGCAGTGGAGCGTTTGTCTGCTTCAGAAAATGTGAGTTTGGACTTTGATTCAGCAGAATGTCGAAGCAAATGACATTTGTTTAAGGACAGATGCTTCCAGCACACCTGTCACATAAATACTTGCCTGAGAGACGTTTTCTGACACTCTGCAGAGTGCAAACTTTAATCCACAGCAGCACTCCTAATATAGCAAACATACATGGAAACACACAGATCAGGTACATGTTATAATAACAGCATCAGCACAATCTTTAAGGAAACATCAAAGAAACATCATCCAAGAGGATCTCCAGAAAGACACCAAGTGACCTGGAAAGAGCTGGTACCATACCAGAAACATCAGATGACAGGAAAGAGGAGGGACCCTGTTGATGGCTTATATTTACAGGGCTCAGCAAGCAGAGGTCCCTCAGCTAATGCTCGGTGGTTTCTGCATCCAGCTCTTCTTAGGCAACATATTGAACTGTGACCTCCCATGTAGTCATTCACTGGTTTCAGTGTGTGTGTGTGTGTGTGTGTGTGTGTGTGTGTGTAACAATGATAAGGCCAATCAATGATCAGGGTTATCTTTTTGAAGATGGGAGACACTTGCAGTTTAACATAAGGGTAACTTTGTAGACACTTCCAATAATGGTTTAGGGTCATGGTGAAAAGCAGAAGAGTCTTGATGCGTCCTTCATTCCTTTATATTTGGCTTGACTTGTAAGTTTTAAAGTGGCCTTGAACAATCGTTCTCCGTGCTTTCGGAAGGTTTTTTAAAATGTTTCTTTTCATCTTGTATGTGGCCTTTTTATGAAGAATGTGCTTATTGATAAAGCCACTTGACACTAACACTGAGTGATTCAAGCATAAAAAGCACGCGACCCAAGGGACGAACCACAACTTCAGGCACTCTGTTATTAGCAGTCTGTACAAAAATTCTTCATTTGTTTCCATTTCCTATTTAAATCTATAAAAGATGCAAACACAGTCTGACAAGCTTAAAATTGGATTTTGCATCTGGAAAGTTACAAAAAATTCCCAAAGAGCTAAGAGCCAAAACTCTGGCATAGGTTAGCGTGGTGTGCAGCGTCTTTAAAACAAGCAGAGGACAAAAGAAGTGATGTGCCTAAAAAGCCATCTACAGCAAATGAGTAATATCTGAAAGTCATGTTAAGATAAAGAAGAAAAGACCAGGACCTGACTAAGACCTGCATCTGGCCCTTTAACTGATCTCCACTGAAGACTGAATGAAAGGGTGGCTGTAAAGAAGGCCTTCTCTCAGTTTGTATGCAAGCATCATTAACATGTGTGGGGTCAGAAGAGCAGCACTGTCTGCAGCTGTCTGTAAAACACAGCGGGGTCACTGTCACAGTTTGGAGACACATTTCAGTGTTGGGAATATTGTCAGAACTGATGGAATTATGAACACGGAAAACTTTAGTCAGATTCTGATTGATTGATCTTCCGTGCATTACCATCTGAAAGCTTTGGTTGGCAACAGCTCAATTTCTCGGCATGAAAATCATCCCGAGCACACTGCCGACGAGGCACGCCTGAATGGAAGAAGCACGCAACACTGCCAGACAAACTGAACATTAATCTTGGGATCATCATCCAAAGTTCCCAGGACAAGCTCCCACGCCGAGCTTCTGACTGTCCTTTAAGAGACCTGCGTAACTATTCCTCAGCATTACTTGAATAAATGACATGAACACTGTGTTGGAGAGTAAAGGTGGCACTACTAAACTTCTATGCTATTTTATATACTGTACTTACATTTATATTTGTACATGTTTCAATAAATAACTCAAGACCTTTGCACCGTACTCTATTTTCATATTACAGTTTTTCCTCATTTTACACACACACACACAAATGCACACAGCTCTGATAACAACACTGCTAAACTCCAAGTATCGTTTCACTGATCTCTCTCAAATGTGTCTGCAAATCTCTGAAAACAAATCTCAGAGCATCATTTAGAAGACTTTGTTCACCAAGGAACACAGGCCTTCAAAATGCAGCACACTGATCACCAATTAGTCTCAGTCATTTTGAGAAGAACAATTCTGTCATGTGTTGAGTGACGCTTACAGGAAGCTCGAGCAGGAAGAGGAAGAGTGAGAAAAACAGTCAGAGGATGAAGATCAGGCAGCAGAAGACAGTTTGTTCTTTTGTCATTGTACTTACATTACATATCACTGTGTTTGGCTGCATCCTGTGAAACAGGTAACATGTAAATGTACTTCAAGGCATAAAAGTCCGACATTCATGACAAAGCAGTGACCTCGTTTCTGTTTAGTTTTGAGAAACTGATCCAAAACTGAAAAGTCAGAGCTGATGATTAGAAACCTGATCCTTGTAAATATTAACTGTTTGTTTTACCTGAAGCTCTAGAAAGCAGGATTGTCCGTCTTAGATTGGCTCCGTAATGTTTATTTACTGCATTATGCATGTTTTAAAGCAGGGGCCCAAAACTCAAGGCAGACTTTAGGTCGCGGCCAAACAAGATAAACATTTATTGAATACTTAAACAATGTTTTTTAAAAATAAATATGAATAAAAACAGAGAAGAATATAATTCCAGAATAAATAAACTTTAAAAAATCTACTTTAACTTTAAATATTTTGTTCTCCATAAAAATATATCCTGTCAAAATGATGCAAGTTAGAAATATGAACATGCTGCCAAAACCCCAGAAAAAGTAAATGAAAGCAAACACAAGGTTGGAGCCGCATGCAGACGGAGCTGGGCGCTGCTGCAGGAGTGGAGCTAATAAACTGTTCAGTGTCTTTCCCCAAGTGCATCATTACACTGCAGCTGCATCTGAATCTGCACAGGTGCAGCTCAGCAAAGTCCGCTGACTTGGTTCAACATTACTGCAACTGGGGAAGTGAGGCAGGCTGCACTGGTGCATTAGTGACAGCTTGAAACGCCTTCACTGCATCATACATGTGCATGAACTGACAGGTTTCCTTGCTGAGCTCCAAAACTCTGTTGAGAACTTTTATCCCCACTCAGCCAGCGGAGCTCTGCATGAAGGAATGTGGGCAAACTCTGAATCTATTTCCCACATAAAAGACTGAAACTGACGGTGATTTAAACTTTTAGCTCAGATAAAATGTACGGTCTGCGTCACGGTGATCATTACATGCTCCATTTTTAGGACTTTACCACACAGCCTTTCCTGGTGTGTGATGCAGTGATGCGCTGTTAACTCACCGGTACATTTCTCCTGCATCTTTACTGCATCCTGCTGACTAGTCTGCTTTTTTCACCGCACAGCACCGGCGCTCCATCTGTTGTAAGTCCAACAAGTTTGTCCCAGGGCAGTTTCATGTCGTTACACTTTGACATACGTTTCTTCTCAGGCTCACATTTGCCAAAATCTGCGTCGCACAAGATGTCACACAGCTTCATCACAAACTCTCCTTGGTAAATAGCCGGGCTCATTTGGCTCCTCTGCTACGATAAAACTTGCTTTCACAACAGCTTCACTTTGTGGTTTTGCTCTGGTGACAAACGTCTGCTGAAATGTTAGATTCTACTTCCTGTAGTTTCTGTGTTTAGGTTTTTCAGCTTATCCTGATGTTTTGTCTCGCAGTGCCGTCTTAAACTAAATTCCTTCATTACAGCCACATTAGCTCCACTAATAAGACGCACGGTTTACCAGCATGTCTATAAACATATATTCAGCCTCCCACCGGCGCTGAAAGGCTCTGCTTTCAGAGTCAGCTTTTCTCTCCACCATTGTGAGCGGCGAGCTTTGCAATAACAGAAGTTTGACTTGATTGACGCGGGAATGTTCCCAGTTAGCCTAGCGTTCAGCAAGGAGGCTGCAGCGCTGCATTATGGGATTTGTAGTTTGTGTGTTATTAGCGCCTGATGTCGCCGGGCCATGAATAACGATAACAATAAATCTATAGAAAATGATCTCGCGGGCCAGATATAAATGTCTGCTGGGCCAGATGTGGCCCACGAGCCTTGAGTTTCACACATTACCTGCTTCTATTCACGGTCATTTTCTGTTTTTATTTTCCGTTTGTATTTGTTTCACGGGTGTTGATGCTGTCTATCTAAACTACAGGCGATACAAGGTAAGCATTTTATGGTTTCTAAGGGTAACGTTGGCACATCAGTTAAAGAAAAGCTCACAAGCTTGTCTGATTTCTTTCCAACATTCATTGGATGGGAATGCATGACCATCAGTCAAGCGTTACTGTTCCGAGGTGTCCTAACCTCAGGAAGCAGTGAGAGGGTACTGTGCAGAAACAACATGAACTGTGGTGAAAGTGTAGCATTGGGCAGCACACTGACTACACCAACACTCACTACTTCCTGTGACTTTGAGACACAAGTGCAAGCAGTCAGAGCAGGATTTCCTGCGTGGTCCCTAGGGGGGGCTAGTAAAAGCGCTATACAAATACAGGCCATTTACCATTTATAAGATTGCTGTTAGGTTATATCAGATTCATCTGGTGTCTTTCTATCACCTACTTCCAAATCAGTGCTATTCCTAACCTTTTAATTAGACCGAACTGCTGTCTGTTTTCACTTCATTACGATTCGTTGATCTGCTGAATCATTTATTATGTGAAGAGCTGTGAAAGGTGTGTGTAGATTCAAAGGTGTGAAATACAGCTATGCAGGTTAGCTCAATCACTTCAATGTCACGCTGTGTGGCTTTATATATCTGACCAATCGCATCAGCATGCCTCAGTGGGAGCGGCTGCACCTTTCTGTCAGCCTCAGTGAAGCCAAGGGTGACTATGTGGTCACAGCATGGCTTCAGCCTGACAGTCTCATTTCCATGGTGGCATAACACAGAGTTGATAACAATGCAGACAGAAAGCATGTAATTATTGAGACTAAATGCAGCAGGGCATGGACAGAGTGGCTACTCTGTATCAGCTGAGTGGCAGATTATAGGGCAGAGGAGAGGTACCAGATGGTTTAAAGGCTACAGTTGAAGCCTGTCATATTGAAAAGGCAGATTATATGCAATCTGACGACTCTGGTTTCATTCAGGAGTTATTTTCAATTTGCTATTCAGGTTTAATTGTATTAGCATATGTGGCAATGATCTAAAGCACAACTTGTATTTGTATTCAAAGCACAGTCGTCAAAATGCAGAACACAGGCTGTCAGGATTAGCATAATAACCAGGCGGCATATTTTCAAAAACATTTCCTGAAAATGTGACAAGAGCATTCGGCAGAGTTCAGGACAAAAGCGGAGTAATACAATAAATTATAGATTACTCAAAGCTGACTTTTTAAACTGGGCTAACCATTTAAAGCATTCAGAGCAGACACAACACTGACAGGTTTGCATTATTCATGTTCCACACACACACACACACACACACACACACACACACACACACACACACACACTACTGTTGCAAAGCCTCAAGAACAGAGATGAAGCAGCTGGGTGGGAAATTTGTTTTTATTGGTAAAGACAAGACGTGGAGCTATTTGAAGAATGATCCATTCAAAGAAGAAGAAAAAGAAGCTACAATGTCGCTATTCATACTAGAAAGTACCACTTCAGGGTCGACTACATTTCAAACAGGTATTTCTTTGCGCTGTCGTTTTGGATGCTTGTGACTGAGTTAATAGCTAATACGCAGAGGCCTCCTCATACTGGCAGCATCTGTTTGAGGCTCTCTGGCACTGTGGAATGTGCCTTTATGTGGCACTGCTGCATATTTCTTGTAACTGCACCATAGCAATGATCTGACTGTATATGTATCTATCAATATTTTATTATGTTCAAATAAGATATGCTTAGGAAAAAAGAGCCCCTCCACCCCCACAATAACGACTAAAAAGAATAAGATTGTGAAGTTGAAAAAGAAGAAACAGCTGCAGTGAGGCTTTTAGAACAGACAGCATTGATGTGGAAATGGGTTGTGATTTATGGCTGGGCCATCTGGCTTCTTACAGCTCACTAAGCTCTGTATGCCACTAAAGCAGGGGACACCTGGGGACAAGTGCCCCAAATGGCAAAAAGTTGAAACCTCCAGAGCTGGAAAAGGAAGCCCAGGTGGCGCAGCCTGTGCACTTCCTCCAACAGCCACTGGAGGGTTTTGCTAAACACCTGCCTGATTGTTTCACCTGTGTTGATTTCATCTGTGTGTTATTCCTTACCTGTTTATCAAACAATTCTCATATATATATGTAATTCTATCTTCTGTCTTCTTAGTCATTTGCATGTGTTTTACACATGACACATACTCATTTGAGTCAGTGATCCTCTTGTCTGTGTTTTTGCTGCCTGAACTTTCTGACACATTTTTAATTAAATATCTGACGAATGTTGGTGTGCTCTGTGCTCCAAAAAGTCTCTGCTTGCTGGTTTTTACTGAGCACAAACTTCCTGAATGTGATATTTGTTTAGCCTCTTACTTACCACCCTATTGTCCAAATATGGTCACTTCTGGCTTCAAAACACCAACGTTTCAGTGGCCAGAACACAAAATTCAAATGCAAAACCAGCGGTGAGCCCACAGTGGTAATGCCATGTTTTATAACCTTTATGCAACACATACATGCAATATAACAATAATAATAATGATGATTATTATTACCACTAATAAGCTGCTATTGTCAGATTTTGTCTTTGCCCTAATTTATCAAAGATCAGCTGGTACTAATAGTCGACATGAATTAGCAGGTCTCCGGCATTTTTCGCTCCATTTCAGAGCAAGAACAAGAAAAACCCTGTTACTGCTGGACAGCCGTTCATGAATTCAGCTGAACAATTTCAGGAGAGTGAGGTGGTTCTCTTGACTTGGACACGCCTCCTCCAACAACTGGGTATAACAGTGGGGGCATCCAGGGTGTCTGCACAGTGTCCTTTGTAGGGATGGGTATCGTTTAGGTTTTATCCGATACCGGTGCCAAATCGGTACTTTTGAAACGGTGCCGGTGCTCAAACGATGCTCAAACCGGTGCTTAAAGAATGGAGAACACAAAATTGGTCCAAAAACCTCTCATGTTCAGCTGTTTTTTGTAAAAAGATAACAATGT
>NW_005187640.1:364497-367358 GCF_000239375.1 Pundamilia nyererei | reverse complement strand
TTTTTCTAGCTGTCGACAGCACAGACTTGGTCATCCATGACAGCTTCTCCTCCTTTTCTTCATCACCATCTATCTTCAGGTCCCTGAGGAATTTTTAGAGGGGGACCATCTTCCTGATGTATTCCCAGATGCTCCATGTTCCATCCCAGATTGTTCCCCTGGCTAATCCTCGCCCTCCTCTTTGCTCAAAGGGCCTTGAGATGTTGGCTGGAGACCTCCATGCAGTGTGAGGAACTTTCTGTCTTGACATCAGTGGCATCTTGTAACCGTTCGGCCACGCTCACAGTCCGAGTGACATCCTAATGTCATCCATGAAAAGCAGGTGGATGATGGTCCCTCCACTCCTAAATCTACATCTGTACCCACACGCAGTGATGAGCTGGTGTCGGGGGTGGAGGAGATAAGAGATTACATTGTGTCGAACGATGGGACAGGTGATGCAGTCGGGTCAGCTCGTTGCGCAGTAAGGTTAGACAATCTGCCTCTGGGAAACGCATAACTGGCTCTTCTGCTCAGTGTTTCTAACAGTAATGTGTGAAAATGTCAAAGCTTGGAAGGAAGATAAGAGCAGACATGTGGACACATTTTGTATTTGATGTCAAGGAAAAGAAGGTCTTTGATTAGGCTGCTTTATAGCATCATGAGGGGTGTTTCAAGTGTACCAGGCATGGGTACAGATGAAAAGAATAACCCTTTTTGGTAGCACTTTACAATAAGTGCATACTATTAGGCATTAGTTAATGGTTACTTAATTATCTCTACAGCGTCTACAAAGTATTTCTCATAATCAGTTAATCGTTTACAAGCACTGCTTTAAACTCTTTATTCACGATGAATAAGCTGATGTATAACACTTTTTATTAATTATGTTTTCATGTTCTAAAACTCATTGAAGAATCATTTATAAACACTACTCTGCATCAGTTACAAACCAGTCATTTCAGGATGTTCAATGGTATACAAAATCATTGGTAAAAGGTAAGTAGATGGTTAACACACCCTACATATTACTATAAACTCTACACGTACCACACAAACTAGTTTCATACCAGATGTTTTATAAACACTGAATATCAGGGTTACATCAGTCAGCTGCTATATCTTAACAGATGTCTTACAATACATTTGTAACTGTCACTTAAGGACTGCCAAAGCTGTAACTCACTATTGACCAACTTCTTTTTCGATAGATTATCTATAAATACTCATAAATACCTTAATAAACTTATTTAGGAAGTTACAAACCATTTGCTACTTGTTAGTAAAGTATCTTGAGTGAACTCATCTAAAGTGGGGACCATATATACCTTACAACCTATTTATAGATGTGAACGTTTCTAAAATACAGTGTAACAAAAACAAATGACAACACACAGGGTAGATCCAGAATGCACTGTATTTTTAAGATGCCAGTCACAAAAACATCAGAACAATGCTTACAGATTGGACACACAACTGTTGATACAAAAATAAAAACAGTGTCATAAACTATCAGCCAATATTTGAAGTAATACAGAACACGGCTGGATGCAAACCTGTAGCTCTTTACATGAAGTGTTCAAATAACATTTTCAAAAAGGTGCAAAAAATAGCAGTAGCAACATTAACTTTTATAATTATCTGTATTTTTTGGAAATGTCATATATCAAAATGTACCATTTTTGTGCTTTTTTGCGAGCCACTCGTTCCACTCAATAACTGTGAGGTGTTCTGACAGTAGTCTATCTGTTACCCCCGAGTCTCCAGATTTGCTCCTGTAAGACCTCCAGGCTCTCTCCAGATGTTGGGTATGGGCACCTGTACGAGGGTCAACATACCACCTGCTGTGGTTAACAGTATGGTGTTCATAGCCTAAATTTGGGAATACACGATAGGCCCGCCATTCATCACTTATCACTGAGGAACAAATCCGGACATGAAGGGTAATCACAGGAACAAGATGTCTTCGAGATCTTTTCTCCAAAAGTCGCAAGATAGGTCTTGCTTTCTCTCGATGTTCATGCCCAGCATCCCAAAGACCCGCTTTCTTCTTTTCCATCCCCCAGCCATTCTTCCTCTCCCCTACTGATGCAGAAACAAAAAAAATGAACACAAATGACTAAAAGATACTATGAAAGCTTGATAAATATATAGATGTAATATAAAATTACAGTCACAAAAACTTACCTTTCGTTTGTGACGAAAGCGACTCTCATCAATCACAACAAACTCCCTTCGGCCACCAATCTGCTGACCTGTATGACGTCTCAATCTTTGAACTGCAGCCACACATACCCTCCTTATTTTTCTGGGCATTTTACTAAGTCTTGTTGTACTGCCTGCAATGGTGTCATCTATCATGTCGATTTGAAGTAATCGCAGACCCTGAGAAAATCTTCAGAGAAAAAAAAACATCCTTACGAAGAGTAATTTAAATCTATTTCGTTATTTTTTTTTCTGTACACTGTAAAACCCAACAGTGCATCTTACTAAAAGAAGTAAGTTGTTGTTGTTCTTACTTACTCTTTCTCTCACACACTTTTTTCCCCGCTTCACTCAGCATGCCAGCCTTGTGCTGGGCAGAGGGGGGAGGGGCGATAGTTACACTCAGTAGCACAGGAACAGAGCGGGAGGGAGAGAGAGAGCCAGGGTTTTGTGTTGTTTCACTTTAAATATGTGAAAGGAAAAAGCTGAAAATTTAAATAGTTAAAAATTGAAATGTGAATAGTTGATTTTTGTATTATATGATTTATTTGCTTAGGCTGGTGCCTCCGCGACCCGGCCTCGGATAAAGCGGATGATGATGGATGGATGGATGGATGATTTATTTATTACATTTTATGTGGAGTGAATGAATAAAAGTATATTTACGGTGGCCCCTA
>NW_005187640.1:361882-363463 GCF_000239375.1 Pundamilia nyererei | reverse complement strand
ATGCCACAGTGATCATTTGATATATGGACCTGCAGCAGAGTTTAGGCCCAGACATGGCTAGTGACGTCAGACTGAACGATCGGATTGTTTTTTAACCTCATTGAATTAGCTTATTTCATTGCTAACCCCCTCCGCTTATTAGCAGCTAGCTTTTCGCTAGCTGCTAATAGGTGATTAGCTTAGCTTAGCTTTTAGTTACATTTAAGCTTTAGATATCAGTAAAAACACTGTTCAGTTTATTTTATTAGTCGTTCCTTGTGGCTTGGCTCAAGAATTAAATGATGATTATCGCCTTTGGTGTTACTCTGGGCTGTAACTTATAATTGTGCTTTCTGTAATTTAGTTTGTCAGTCCTTCTCCAGCTATTTTGCAGCATGTCTATATAAATTCACAATAAATGCTCTACATTGTACAATCTAATGCACTATGTTTGAAATACGTTAATATATAATTATAGTCAAATAGGGCAGTTTCTAAATACATAACTAAATATAGTTTGTAATGCCACCATTGTAGGCTATTTATCAATCAGTGTAATGGTTTTACTGTTATTTAAATTCTACAAAGTGTACATTAGTATTATTATTGTATTTGTTTTATTAATTTTATTTATAGCCAAGTCTCATTTTGTTTTTAATTTTCTCTGGGTGTGACTGTTGCACAGCTGGCAGACAGAAAATCACAAGAGTTGTAAGATGAGGCTAGCGTGGCAAAAGGATAAGATTGATGAGCTCGTCAAAGAAAGAGACTATCTAAAGGAGCAATTAGCAGCATATAAGTCCACTCTTAAAAACATTACTTAGCTTGTCACATACTTCCTCTGCTTGAGCACTTACATAAGCATTCTGTTGAGTAATTTTGTCTGTGTTGTCTTTTTAACTGTTTTACCAGCTCTCTCAAAGGAACCCACAAGTTTTGACCAGGATTCCAGTGGGGTGTTGAGCATATCTTCACTTCCCTCTGATGGGTCTTTTGATGAGAGTTCTGACTCCTCCATGGGCACAACTTCATCAGATAAAGACAGGAAGAAGAGGAAGAGGGGCAAAGCAAAAAAGCACAAGAAGTCAAAAAACATGACCAAAAACCAAGAACAAGAGGTAAAGTGATTAACTCAACAGTTTGATTTTGCATGCGGTGTGTTACGTTACTACACTATAACATTACATCAATGATTATGTTCTCTCAATTGCAGTCCAGAATCCTAAGCACGTGGTCACCCGGTATAACAAGATTTTAAGGCTGTTCAAAAGAGGAGGCACCATGTCTGCTGCCTTTAAACGTCTGGGAGTGGACCGGGACACGATTGTGGCAACTGCTCCAATTGCTGAGCTATTCATTGTTGCACCTGAGAGGTTTAAAGCATTAGAAAAAAAACAAGCAGGGACAGAAACGTTCATTGTTTGCTACACAGCGTGCTGCAGCAAGCAGTGCAGATCCAGAAACAGAGGAAAAATTCAAAGCATCTAAGTCTTCAGGGAAGTTGCTTCCTCTTAAAACAAAGAAAGATTATAGCAACAGGAGCTGAACAAAACACCCTGATAACGACTGTGTTTAGTCTGTTCCTTCCCATTCCATGCAAGG
>NW_005187640.1:359390-360675 GCF_000239375.1 Pundamilia nyererei | reverse complement strand
GTAAAAGAGTAAAAGAAGAACTGACTGCGTTACAGCACCCGCTGCTTGTTGAGAGTAAAAGCGATACGTGCTTTCACGTCTTTTTTTAGCGACTTTTTTTAGAACAAAAGTCGCTAAGGGGTCTGAAAACTCACTAAATATAGCGACAAAGTCGCTAAGTTGGCAACACTGCCATGGTGTATTGATAGTCATGTGCTTTTTGTGCTGAGGTGTTTTTTCTGTTATCAAACTGTTCTCCCACTAGGAGCTCAGTCTGAGTGGAGTTTTTTTCTCCTCCTCTTACCTCATGTAGTGTATTTTCGTTGTTTTTTTTTATCAGCCTACCTTTCTGACATGTCTCCCCAATGTGATGTTTGTGTAAAGTTGGTCAGAAGGTTCCTTTGTAAGTGCGCATGCGCCATTAGCGTGCTGCCTGCTGTAACCCTAATTTCCTTCGGGATTAATAAAGTATTCTGATTCTGATATGTTTATATATAAATATATGCGGTGGCCCCTAGAGACAAAGCACATACAAACTCCAAAACACATTCCTAGAGTTAACTGAACTTCGAAACAGAGCTACCTAGATCACTTAAATTACACAATTGAAAGCATATGTGTATTGTTTGTGTATTTATACACAGGCATTCATATATATTCAAATAATTTAAAAAAAAGTTCATGTACCTGTTACTACCACACACCAAATCCAGTGTCTTCCTGGCTTGTGTAGCATCCTGGAGCACTCCTGTTGTGTTTTGTACGTGTTTTGGAGTTTTTACGTGTTTTGTCTCTAGGAGCCACCGTAAATATACTTTTATTTATTCACTCCACATAAAATGTAATAAATAAATCATATAATACAAAAACCGACTATTCACATTTCAACTTTTAACTATTTAAATATTCAGCATTTTCCTTTTAAACATATTTAAACTGAAACAACACAAAACACTGCAAACCACAACACAAATAAATATAAATTAAAATATGAAAACAAAAAGAAGATGCATATTCTCTGTCATATGGACCTGCATGAATAAACTTTCTGAATCCTTTATCATCTGCAACTGAAAATAGTTGTGGATGATTACTATACCTTTCTAATGTGACGTTGTTGTCCCTGGCTCTCTCTCTCCCTCCCGCTCTGTTCCTGTGCTACTGCCAGTGTAACTACGCCTCAATGGGCTCAAAATGTGGTCATAAATATTTTGTACTTGTAAATCAGGATTTGTATGTGTAAAAAGAATTTGTGTGTGCGTAAAAAAGATTTGTGTGCGGACTTAGCCTAAAAAAAAACCCTGCA
>NW_005187640.1:356468-358694 GCF_000239375.1 Pundamilia nyererei | reverse complement strand
TTTTTTTCATTTGAGATTCTTGAATTTATACATTTAAAATACATAATTCCACTCTCCCAGTGGTTTAAAGAATATGAGCAGTATTCATTCAGATGTGTTCTAGCTCTAACATTTCTTTTGCAATTAGACAGTTTGTCTTATGTATGTTTTCAAGCTGTTCAGCTAGTTTCCAGGTTCTTCTGTGTGAATTTCAGTTCTGCGCTTTGGCTGTCAGGTGAATGTTTCGCTGTATTTCAGCCCATTAAACATGTTTTTCTCCAAAGATTTCAGCAATTATAAAAATTCAACTCAAACTATTCGGCTATTAGGATTCACACTGCATTTTCTACAGGAAATGCATTTTATATACCAGTTTGTTGCTGTTGTTCATATGTTAACAGAATAAGTTCAAATTGTATTAAAAATAATACCATCAATTATGTTGCTGGACTACACTTACTGGACTTAGTAAGTGTTAGTTAGGAAGTATTTTGAGAACCATAAGAGATTCTTACAAATGTTTGAAATAAAAAAATCTTTAATATAGCTGGAGACTCATGTAGAAATATGAATGAGTTTATACAATTTGATTTCTGCTATGGTGTGCTGTGACAGGCAGGTTGTAGGATCCAAACACAGGACTCTTACGTGGAATGAAACTTAAATCGGCAGTTTTTATTGCTGGAAAAACGTTTTCATTAGAGATAAACGTTTCATTAGAAACTCAACTGGACTCAAGAAACTAAGAAACAAGAACTAGAAAAACAAATCAGGAATTATGAACAAGAATTAAATAAAGAACATGAAGGGGAAAAAACACCCAGCCCACTGAAAACTAAAGAAAACCCCAAAACATGAACAACAATCATCAAGGAACATATTTACATATTTACAGTTACTGCAACACCAACACTGGGTTGCAGACCCAGTACGGTGACAATTTCAGTTTCAATGTAAGTCAGTGTCTTTTGGGCTGCAGCAGAACAGACTTCTCAGTCTTTTGAAGAAGCCCTTTTTCTTCTTCTTCTTATTGATCTGAAGGTCTTTGCACTTAATACTGGATTCAGGTTCAGGAAAAGGTTCCTCAAAGGGATCATCAGGAACTTTCGAAAGAGATCCTTTGATCTTATGATTTTCGCCTTTAACACTGGATTCGGACTCGGCAAAGGGTTCCTCACAGGGAACGTCTGCCACTGCCACACATTCTGAAAGAGGTCTTCACTCGTAAGGTCTTCAGCCTTCAGAATAGATGAACTTTCAGCAAGAAGTTCCTCACAGGGAACGTCAGGCTCTGGAACACTTTCTGAAAAAGATCCTTCAGCTGGTGGAACATTTGCCATTGAAAGACCGTCAGAGGAGCGTTCTTCATTTGTGTTCTTCACATCAGGAAGACTTGAAGGGGGCTCAAAGATTTCAGATATCCGGACCAGTGCTACATCAGCAATGGTCTTCAGCAACACTGGCGCAAAGTTTGCAACTTTGATAGACAGAATTTCTTGAGGAAATTTCTTCCTGATCTCCATCAGCATGCTGTCGACCATATTGTCTCGGATGGAGCAGATGAAGATGGCCTGTGTTTCCATCACCGTTAGACTCTTGGAGACACGATCTAAAGTGGCCTTGGTGACACTCGAGGAGAGGATGCTTAGACTCTGGGAGGCCATGTTTAGGAGGGGACGAGGAGGAAGCTCCCAGAAGCCCTGGAGAACGCGGGGAACTACCTCGATCACTACCTCCTGCGCGGTGAGCAGTTTGCTGTTATGCTGTTCCTGCTGCTTCTCTTTTAGGATTTCAATGTAATCCTTCACCACGCTCAGGAGTTTAGGTGCTCTGTAGAAAAACATTATAAGAGTTATCTTTTAAACATATTCATAGCATCACTTAAATATTGAAAGACTGTAGCTGGACTGTTAACCCTGTAATGCCCTTTGTATCATACTTGATACATGAGTTCCTGTGACTTCTATCTCATCAACATGATCAGTACTTGCCATAATTTCAAAATGTTACGGACAAAACTCTTTTTTTTGTCTAACGTTGAAATTGTTGTTAACAAAAAGTTGCCAAAAACACCCAATGTATCAAATTCGATACAAAAATGTAATAAATACATAATAAAAGTATATATATATGTGGCTTTTGTTTAAAGGGTTAACCCTTTAGAGCCGATCGGAGCGGGAACGCTCTGTTATGCGTAACTATTTTTAAATCCCGGTAGCACTGCAGCCACGTAAGCTAGCGCAAAAA
>NW_005187640.1:350823-355262 GCF_000239375.1 Pundamilia nyererei | reverse complement strand
GTTTTACTGTAGTTGTTGCTAACGACAACGCATAAAAACAGGCGCTTGTCCGTCCGTAGTGTGGTTATATTAAATATAAGAGAAAGAGAGAACTTTAAGAAATGAATAATAACTACAGTGACATCAGAACATGAAAAAATATCACTGTAAACAGTTTATTTTGAGACACCACGAAACAAACGATAGCGTAAAATGAAACGTTAGATGTTTTTTATATTGTCATCTGATATACATCGTTATATCGAACAGCCCTAGGTTGGGTCTTACAGGGTTAATAACTGTATATTACATGTGACTCACTGAAATTTAGGAGGTACGGCCTCTGGGAACTGAAGAAGCATTCTGGTTTGAAATTCAACGTCCCTCATTTTATTGATGACGTTCACCGCCCATACCTGAAACCGAAAACACATTTACAGTGCGCTTATGTTTAAACGTTTTGTGAACATAATGAAAAAAAGAAATTTCCAAAGTCTGGTGAGTTTTCTCGTCTTACCAGCCTTAGAAGAGGTTTGGCTTCCTCTTCTTCAAAATCCTGTAACTCAAACTCCCACAGCCTTCAAAAGAAAAAAATACAGAGGTTTTCTCTCAGCATTTACACGTCACCACAATCAGACTTTCAGGTGTCACACTGCTCTCCGAGTGTCTCCCTGCTCTTCTCCACCAAAAGATCTCTCAGATCTTCAGCAGTGAGGTTCGGTGGAATTAGATCTTCCTGCTGAAGTCTGAGAAACTCCGTCATAATCGCAATCTAAAAGTAAAGGAGACATTTAATCACCACCACTCTCAGGTCCTCAGAAATGACCTGATATTTTCTGTCAGCTTTGGTTTGCATGAATCTGGGTCTAACCTGAGTCCTGTAGCCCGGAAGATGCCAGCAGATCTTTACAGCAGTTTCATAAATCGGTGTGTTGAACAACACCTGTCAAAGAAATAGCAATTTAGTCATTGTTACTTAAAAGGATTCTCAGTTTGTCAACTTTTAAAACTACATCAAATTCTTCATATTATTGAAATGCAGTAAAAACAAAAACGTCACATACCCTGATAGGTTTATAGATTCCTTGACTTGATTCCATTTAGACGTTTTCAAATCACAGTCAGGAAGAAAAACTTTAACTGCTCTCCAACGATGGCGTACGGGGGATCTGGACCTGAAAATGCTCTCAGCTCGGTGGTCTCGCACAGATGAGCTCTTTTGACAGTCTGATGTTTATTTATGAATGCAGAATTCCTTGAGCAGTCACCATGGAAACTTGATGCAGCTTCATGTTGTTAAATTAAAAGAAAACACTGTGTATTTTGCACTACATTGCACTAAACTTAATTTATCATATAAGTAAATAAAGTGCGGGTTATCACTCCTGTGAAACGAGCTACACAAACCGATGGATCAGAAAAGACAAAGTCAGCTCCAGCATGCCTTTTCATATTATGTGCCTGCTTATCTCCATTTTGTTACAGTAGATGGGAACTTAAGCAGTAAAGCAATGGCTTACAAACAGTGGACTATGGACTAATGCAAACATTTGAAGCCTGACAGCAGCTGGTATATACACAGCTTTGGTCATTTGGATAAACTGGCCCTTTAAACAGCCCAGAGGAAGAAGAGACCTCTGCGTTATCAGTGCAGCCTAAAGCCCAAAGCACAATAATAATAATAATAATACTATTATCATTTTTATAGCAATAATACCCCAAATAATTAAGTCATTAATTACTAGGATGCCTACTGACATGTTTTCTTAGTTACTCATATTTAGAGAGGCCACGTTTGTCATGCTTCACATCAGTGACCGATGAAAGTGATGCTACATTAGAGTCTGTCCCTGGACTGGTTGTTTGCTGCTCTATGAGTTCAGCAGGAGGAGGTGAACCCACAGCTGGGAGCGGTTCCCTAGTGGGTGGAAAGATCATACTTCAGGTTCAATATTATACTTGTGTTCATCCTGGTCTGAACCCGGTCAGAAGAACTGACTTCATTTTTGAAAATACTAGTCCCACATTATGAAAGTTAACCCCAAGCAGTCCACAACTGTTGTTTTCTGTCCACCAAAGCAAATTTGATTGAAGATGTTTTTGTAATTTAACTTCTCCAAAAATCAAATAAAGAGATTTAACAAAGATTTATTTAAAGATCATCAGAATTACCAGAGCTAACGTAGATCGGTTTATGCACTTGTATTAGGAGGGATAAGAAAAGTGACTGCATTGACTGTGTGTATCTATGCCAGTCAAACAGCCTGGAGCTGCTCAATTTCAATCCACCAATCAGAGAGGCTGTGTACTTTCTCCCACCAAAACGGCTGCAGCTGCTGAAGCCAGCCCCACAGACACAGAGAGGCTCAGGCTTTCTGCAGTGTATTTCTTCTTTTGTAGATTCCCCTGGAACAAAAGGCCATATTATCCTAACCGTACGGGCTAGAACGGTCATTCTTAGACTCTTCTGTTCAGAAGAGTTGGGGGGATCTTCAAGTGTTGATAAATCATAATTAAAATATGAATTAATAAAGATATATGGCTTGTAATGTACCATAACTGAGTAGAGGTGAAGTGAAAACTGCCTTGACTTGCTCTCAAATAACGGCTTGTAACTCTAAATCTATAGGGAGCATCGATATCATTCTTTCACCATAAGATACAGCAGGCTTTGGTGAACAGTTAAGGAAATTTTCAGGACTCTGTGGAAATCCATCAAAAAGATATAACAAGAGAAAAAGTGCTTAATTTTCAGAGTTTGAAATTTTAAGAAATCTGAGAGAAGTACTGATTTCCTACCCTCAAACAAACGTAACTCATGGCAGAACGGTAATAGGTGATAAAAAATGTTTTGTTTCTTTGGGGGTTTTTTGCCTGTCCCGTTTGGCTCTTTTGCCATCAGAATTATTGTCTAAAGGCAAAGAAAGATGCCCAAAGGATTTACTTTACCAAATGGACCATCCCAGCCTTGCCGTAATGGTCTATTTGATTCACCTTTTATTGTTTAATTTATTTTATTTTCATTTGCTAAATTTGCTCTTTCTTTTCCCCAGATTTGACTGGGGAAAAGAAAGAGGGAAAGATAAAAAAATTCTTGAATTGTGAACGGGAAGTGTCTGAAGATATACTGGCACAAGCCTCATGTTTTCACTTTGCTATGTTACAGAGATATGACGATTCAAAAATGCGTCTCATTAGAGAATTCCAGCGGTGATTTCGAGCAAAGTCTCCACTGAGTTTCTATGGAGAGTTTTCAGACTTTGTGTTGCTCTGAGGAGATTTGCCAAAACTGTGTAACTCCCACAAAAACTGAGAATGACATTTTCTGAAAACCAGCAAAAATGCCTAGGTTTTGATGTATAATTTGTGGGGCTAAGTGAAAATTAAGGGGGTAGCACGTAGTTCTTAGGACATGAAGACAAAATTCAGAAAGGTCCAGTGGGCCACTCTAAACCAACTGCATAGTGTGACACACTAATATGTGATCCCATCAGAAGTAGTACTTGTTAAAAGAAAGAGAGATTTGTCACCGAAGTGAACTATGTGTAATGAGGTAGTTGCACCCCCAGCCTCCGGGTGGCGCATTGCTCAGTGAGACAGAATAGCGAGGTCATAGGTCCTCCTCTCCAATATGGCAGAAGCGAGGCAAAGAGAAACTTCACCAGTCGTCTCTGTCTCATCATTTCCCTGTTTTGCAGGTTTGTAACCGGTAAAACTACATTAAAACGGTTGTAAAATATTGATAAGAAACACAGCTAAATGTGGGGTATAAATCAGTGGGTAAACCCTTTATTTGTTACGTTGTATGAAGTAGAAGGACTGGAAAAATGCCAAAGCCTAGCCAGCCGCGGGCGCCATTTTGGTTTACTTTCTCCACTTATTTCAGGTCGTTTTAGCTGAATAAACTCCTTGTTGTGTCCTGATATTGTGAATATGAATGTTAATCTGCTGTTGGCAGTGAAGAACGACTGTTTACTGGTTCTGAAAAGTGATTTTGAGAATGTTAAAGCTAAAGCTAAGCCTGCCAGCATACACATGACTTTTTCATATATTTGTGAGCTACTAAGCTAAATTGGTTTAAGACCAAGCACTGGTATGTTGGTTAAAACAATCAGAATACATAGGTATTTGGGTTAAAAGTTAGAGGTAAAGATGTATTTGAACGTGCATTTCATATTGTTTTGAATTGTCATTCAGAGAGAATAGCCGAGTAAATGATTGCATAAAAAGCGCTTGCAGGAACAAAAACATAATATTCCAGAAACACGCTTTGCCGATCCGATCAGCTGTTTGTAACACTTCCCACATTGAAAAAGAAGTCAACGCGAACTATCGCATGTCTGCCATTTCCTGTCCGAAACCGGAAGTGACGTCATTTTTGCGGAAACTGTAGGTTTTTTTTACTTGTAGGCCTTAAAAGCCTATACTGGTGTCATGTTTGACTCTATACTTTTCTGAAT